>NC_056727.1:868017771-868127771 GCF_019279795.1 Protopterus annectens | reverse complement strand
GTGTTTAAAAATTAATCCTGTCTGGTTAAACAGCAGTGACAAGTGACATTCCTTAAGGGGCTGGGCTGTAATATAGGGAAACTATTGTAGAGTGGACTGACAGTATTGGCAAGCCATGGTTACTTAAGACTGATTCAAATTTACTCTTTAACATCCAGTTATATTCTACTGGCTATTTAATTCCTGGTTTACAGATGTAATAGGTATTATATCAGATATTAAAATAAAGGGTTTATTATAAATGAAACTGGGGAAAAAAGAAGCAGTTATAAAATCAATATGACTTTAATTAACACAGAAAACATAATTTTATTGTTAGAACCTGTAAGTAATGTGATAAGAAATTAAAGACGCTGAGCGTAAGGCAGTCCACACAACCTATCTGGACCTCGCCAAGGCCTTTGACACCACCCCCCACTCTGGAATCATAGACTTACTAAGCTGGGCATTAATCCCTATGTCACTCAATGGGTTGCCAACTGGCTTACTGACAGAACCTACACTGTAAAAGTAGCCGACTCCAAATCCAGCTCCAGACAAGTGACAAGTGGAGTACCTCAGGATTCAGTCCTGGGACCGTTCTTGTTTGGCATCTACTTCTGTGAAGTACAGGCTAACACTAAGGGCTGACAAAGTTCACAGATGACTGCAAACTGGGAGCCATTATTGAATCCCCAAATGATGTGGATACCCTACAAAAGGGCCTTACAGAAACAGATGCCTGGTGCCAGAGCCATGGGCTCAAGCTCAATGCCAAGAAATGTATAGTTATCCCCTTTGGGAAAAAACATGTACCCATGAATTACCATATAGGTGGCAGTACACTAAACACCAAAAGTGTGATAAGAGTCTTAGGGACACAGGCGGACAGTGGTCTCACCTTCGATAACCACATCGCCACAACAGTCAGGAAATCTTTCTATGTGGCACAACTGATCACTAAGGTCCCTTCATCCAGAAAAAATGAGGTCATTGTCCCACTGTACCCATCCCTCATTTGACCCATTATAGAATACAATGCCCCGTTTGGTATGTACCTCTCAAGACATCTGCAACAACTAGAAAGGCTGCAGAAATACCTCACTAAAAGAATCACAGGCCTAAAGCAGATGCCCTACGCTGACCACCTTAAAGAAATCCAGCTATACTCTGTCGCATATCGTCTACTCACAGGTGATCTCTGCTTAACATACAAGGCCATGTCAAACTCAGAGCTGTTAGATGTGCTACACTTAAAGAAATCCCAATCCCTCAGAGCCACACGCTCCAGGTATCTAAACCTTGTCATCACAATAAACAAAACATACTGGAGGGATAAGTTCCTGACCCAGAGACTCCCCAGACTCTGGAATAGACTGCCCATACATGTCAAGCAGAGCACCTCTTTGGCCCTCTTCAAGAGGAACCTTGACGATTGGATAGGAGAAAGGAAATTCACCCCATGGATCATGTCAGTCACCCTGCTAGACAGGGGTCCAGGGAAGTAACAAGTGTGGGAAGAAATAGCCAGGGAATTATTATGGCTAGGTTGTATAGGCCCTAGGGCCGATAGCCTAGTACTAACCTATGAACCTACGAACAATAGCAGACTGAAGCAGCATCGACTTGAATACCATAAAGGAGATTTGTACTGATACTAGATGCAGGAAATAGAGAAGGGAAGTGAGAAGAGATGTGCCACCCAGCTGTGCTCTAATGCATTTTCCTATCTGTGCACTTCAGGTCAGCATGAATTACTGTCTCTTCTTCAGAGCCAAACAACAGCTGCAGGTCAGGGACTAAGGTTAACGTGCTAAGGGCCAGGCCTTAATAAAACATTGATTGGTTACTGGTTTCATCAACATCATTAGAGGAACATTCAATATGTGTGATCGTTGTTCTCTGTTAAAGTCTAAATATACTTGCTGTATTGATAATATGTTTTATGGCTAGCAGTCTGGGGACGCTGCCAGCTGTATCACTCATACATTTAATGGATAACACTGTGGAGGCACTGCCAGTGATTATATGTTTTATGGATAATAATGTGGATATCCTTGAGTGTTTCAATCATATATTTTAGGTATAACACTGTGTGTGAACCCTGCCAGATGGACAGAGCACATGTTTTATTGATAATAACATGGGACACTGCCAGGTGTATTGATTAGATGTTTTAGGGATAACACTGTGGGCCACTGCCAGGTGTATTGATTATATGTTTTAGGGATAACACTGTGGGCCACTGACAGGTGTATTGATTATATGTTTTAGGGATAACACAGTGGGGCACTGCTAAGTGATTTGATCACACATTTTTCAGGATACACTGTAGAGGTACTGCTGACTGAAAAGTTGATGGCAGGAATCACTGTGTCAGGACATTATCACAGCTGTTGAAAGCAGAATATTAAAATGGTGACTACAGAAAGAGTTTAGTAAACCGTGTCTAACAGGAGAATAAGCCATATGGCACTGGAAAACAGACGCAGAGCAGTACACTACAAATGGCAGAGTGAGAGAGACAGAGAAAGCAGGTCTTTGTGGAAGAAGAAGAAGATTAGCATCTGCTTGGCAGTGAATGAGTTTCAAAAGTAGGAAAGAATGCTTGGAGTACCTGTCGATGTCATTAAGGCCTAAGCTATGTAACATGGATGAGATAATCAGAGTATGCATGGTGTAATAAAAATAAGTTTTAAGGAAGACATAGTCATGGGCACAAAAGGGCTGCAGTTGATTTGCATGTCATATAATAAACAAAGTGAGGTACACCATTGGTTAGGGCACAGCTGATAAGCATGTTAGTGGCTGAATTGTTGATACAAAGAAGTCGGGTAGAAAGGTTACCTCAAGGAAAATATGGCTATAGATTCTTTGATACCAGGTGAGCCTGCAGATAGATGTCTCAGTGTTATATACTTGAATACAATAATTGCACTTAAGCACTGTCTAAGTGTATTGCTGCAAGATAAAATATTCAGAGCAATAATGTTCTCTTCTGAGATACAACTAAAACAAGAAGATATTCCTGTCCAATAGTCATGTGACCAGTTATGGTATGGGGTCCAAAGGGTTAAGACAGTATGGATGATGGGAGTGGAGGTGCAGAACTTTAAGGAAGGGAGAGTTATATAAAGAAATCTTAAGTAGGCATAGTGGTCTTTTGTAAGGTAGAGAAAGTAAAACGTAAAAGGAAGAAGCCCTCTTTGAGACCATTATTTGGTTATGGAATTTTGGACCATTCTCTTACTGTGTTGATTAGGAGATGGGAAGGTTATTAGGCATTACCCTTTCAGGCTTAGAGTGCATGCTTTGCAAATGTAAGTACTCCTTTTAACAGAACATTTGCCACAGATCAGAGTGGGGTATCCTTTGCATGCTAAAGAAGTGGTGGTCATGGTACCAATAGAGAGGGTTATTTAAAGCCAACATAGGAGTAGATCTCTGGATGCTGAATAGTTGAAGAAAATCATGGGAATTCTGTTATGCCCTGTTTTGTTAATCCCTACTCAAATATATGCACCATTGATATTGTTTCTTTGAGTTTATCGAGACTAGAATTATTACTTTTGTCAAACACCTAGCCCTATGGATGTAAAACTACAGTTGTTTGTGTTCATTACAAACTTACTCCTTATTAAAGTGTCAGATATTAATATGTTTTCTGCTGTTGACGTTTTCTGTAGCATTGTTTTTCTTCAAAATATCTGCTGCCATGTATTTTCACCACTAATGTCTGTTTTCCTAAATCTTACATTTACTACACTCTGCTTCACTTGCTGTTCACACTGCAGCCAGCTGAGGCTTCCTCTTCTGTTAATTATCACACCTAGCAGATTGTTTCACAGTACTAGATGCAATCTGTGCTCAAAACTGTAATTTTCATTGCTAACTTTATTTTCCCTTTGAAAAGAATGCTTATTTTTTCAGTCAGTGCACAGTCCCTGGAATATTTCTCTGTCTGACACACACACACACACACACACACACACACTCACACTGCATTGGTCTAGTATCACAGTAATAAAAATGTGATTCCCAATTGTTTGTATGATATAATAAAGAATTTAATTTTAGTAGAAGATAAATGCCATGATTTGTAGAAAACATCCTTGAAATGCTTTTATATTTAATCCTTTGATGAGTCTGTGGAATTAATTATTGCTACAACAGCTCACAATGCATTTCTCACTACATTTTTTAATTTGTTTATCACATACTTTCTGATTTGTGAAGTATATACATTTGGAAATCATTATTTTTCTTCATAGTCAATAACAGTAGCTCTAAGTTTCAAAATATGTTGCAGTACAAGATCTTCACAATTTATGTAATTGAACTAAAGAGGAATTTAATGTTTATGATCTTTGGGACAGCACTGCAGTTCAGTGGTTGAAAGTTCTGCCTTACACACAGTACAGTCTGGGATCTCAGATGTCCTTCAAGGATGCATCTGCAGTCATAACAAATGGGCTTTCTGTCCTGTTTACAATTTGCATGTCCTCCCCATGTCTGTATGGCTTTCTTCCAAGTATTCCAAAAAACATAGTTGATTGGCTATTCTACAATAGATATATATATATATATATATATATATATATATATATATATATATATATATATATATATATATATATATATATATATACATATATATATATATATATATATATATAGTAGTTATAATTGTGTCCAGGTCACAGATGAAAAGGTTCTGTGGTATCATTCTTATTAAACTGTTTGAAATTGCAAAACAAAATGAACATTAGGATGGAATGAAATAAAACAACATTTGTATTTAAATTGCTGTTTGGGAACACCTTAATAAAATAGAAGAGTTTTAATATTTGAAGCTAATACCAGCATAGATAGGAGAACTGTGAACTAATTGTTTTGTTTTGTTTTTGAAATTACTGCACTCTGCACTTCCCCCCCTGTGCATATTAATATAATTAATTATACATTATCATTTTCATAGTTATGAATACCAGCCATTAATCTGTTTGTAATCATCATGCTTTTAGATGTATACTCAGTCTAAGATATATCATACATGTAATAACTGCTAGCCTTTAGGTAGGACACTTATCACACTTTTCAATTTTACAATATTAAGCTGCTCCTTACGTTTGATGGTTTTCACCATGTGGATTCTGTGCTGCTCTCATACAGTAAAACTTTGCCTGTTAGAAAAGAGTATGTTTTCCTTAAAACAAACATGGATATCCCGCTGCTACATTGACCTTCAGTTATCTCCTCATTCTCACAACTCACTGGGAGCACTCACTCATAGGTAGCCCTTATTAGCTTTCTTGTTTTTAATGTACTGCAGCAGTTTTCAATTCAAAAACCATGAATCTTTACTTATATAAAAATGTAAGGGTTTAACTAATGGTCTTACAGTCACACTCTTTCTTTTATTAGCTTAAAACTGCATCCTACCATTGATATAAACCAGAATGGGCCTCCTCGAAACTGATTACATGTATGGATCTGCATCCTACCATTGATATAAACCAGAATGGGCCTCCTCGAAACCGATTACATGTATGGATCTGCAGACATAGAGCTGAGTACATAGTTGTTGACCTCACAATATCCAAACATAGGGAAAGTTTTAACACATGAGAAGAAGGAGTCTAAGATGGCTTCCCTGCTTAGTTTAGCTGAAGCATATTGGTGTCAAATGGGAATGGAAATTGAACCAGAAGTAGATAAAAATCAGGCCACAACTTAATGTGCCAAAAAAACAAAACAAAAAAAAAAGAATGTAAGGTGAAGGATCAGAAGAGAAGGCAAGAAATGTGGAAAATGCATAAATATATTTGCAAGTACACAAAACTCCTGGAACAACCTCATGTTGATCAGGATCTAATGCAGGAATGGTTAAGGAGAAGTGAATTTAAACCAAATGACCCAGGACTGTAGACTACATACACGTTGGTTTACAAAGTCCATTGAAATTGTCGAAGAAACACACAAATGCGGGTTTTGTAAAACAGAACTGGAAACAGTCACATATCCTGTTAATGGGTGTGATACACTAATGGCAGAAGGCCTGTATACTGAAAGGCATAATAATATAGCAAGACTGTTGCATTGGAGATTGTGCAAACATTATAATATTGCAGTAGCTGAGAAGCATTGGAAACATAAGCCACAAAGCATTATAGAAAATTATAACATTTATATTACATGGGATCACCCATTACCAACAGTTCAAAAAATAGATTTTGAGAAAACCAGATATAGTGCTCCCGGAAAAGAATATAAAAGATCATTGAAATTGCTACACCCAGTGATTATAGTACCTTCCGTACAGAGACACAAAGTCATAAAATAACAGGATTTGCAGGGAGAAACAAGATCGCTCTGAAAGAAGAATACCCAAACAGTTCCAATAGTAGTAGGAGCAAGGGGTCTCATGAAAAATTATTTCCATTCATATTTAGATATGGTACAATGGGAGCACTACAGAATCCTGAAAGCCCAAAATACTGAAGACCAAAATCGCGAAAGATGAGAATAGTGAAAACTCAAAATAGTGAAAACACACAGGATACCAACACTTACTATATTCCAGCACAAGTAAATACAGAAACAAATAAAACACAAACCATATTACTCTTCTCCTACTATAAGCAGGAAGGCAAGCCCCCCCTGCAACCCCTATGTGGGGGGCTGCACCCCACACACACACTGCTATGTAAATATATCAACTTTGAGATTGCACTTAATGTAGTGTTGATAAATTTAAGTACCAGGAGATGTTGGGGGTGCAGGGGGCCTTGCCCCCCCTGCATATAATCGAAGGGTAATGTGTTTCTTTATATACTTGTGCTGGGATATAGTAAGTGTTGGTATCCTGTATTTTCAATATTTTGAGTTTTCAGTATTTTGAACTTTCGAGATTTTGGTCTCAGGATTTTGGGTTTTCAGGATTCTGTAGCGCTCGCTGTAACAATACATGTAATTCCATACGGAGTGCATAAGGAGTCATTTCTGGGCACATCATGAGTGCTGTGAAGAGCACTTCTGGCTAACATTAAGGAGTGAAACAATACTAATTTCATGAAATTTAATTATACTTTAACTTATGAGTGGGGTCCATTCCTTTCATGGTATTAGAAATCTGAAAATCTTGGAGAATTTAAAAAGAAAGAAGAAAACAGTATGTTTTAACGGTTCTACCTGACTTCACACCAAACCTTCACACCACAATCAACAAACAAAAACACATTCCCCATCCAAATGCAAACCCACACTAAACCTCACATACACAACTACCTACAACTAACCCTAACTCACTTATCCGCCCCTAACCCAAACTAACTCTTTATCACTTCCCCTAACCCAAACACATCTATCAACACACTACTTACCCCACCCAACCCCCCCCCTAACCTAACACCCCACCCTATCCTATCCACACTTACTTTCGCGCACCCTAACTCATTATTACCCGCATACTTACACAGCCTTTGGTCTTCTGCACTGTCGATCTTCTGAACACATTTATGCTGTGTAGTCTGTGTTTGGCTTTTATTAGAGATTGGCATCTTGTTTCATCTTGATTTACAGCCTCCTTGCTGCTGCAGTTCAACATCCAACTCATTTTTATTTTCTCTGAAATGTTACAGAAAATATCTAGGGCTTCTTTATATTTTTATAATGAAATAGAAAATATATACATGCTGGCTACATTTTCTACTCTGTTTTCAACAGAGTTATCCATTGTACTTTGCAGTGAAGCATTGTTTAAAATTTTACTATTGTGTGTAATTATCACTGAAAGTATGTCACATTCTGCAATTTCCATAGTTCAGTTATACACAAATTTGAGTTTTTAAAATGATGTTTCAAACAAATTAACATTCACATTGCATCAATGTTAGGATGGCATTCTATTTAGTGTTTGAAGGCTTCCTTAATAAACATATTTACTTGACTGTTTAAATTACATTGCAGCTTTACCACATCACTACTTCCACTTCACGTGTATCATTACATTATGATTAATCAGCATCAGCATCAATCCCCCTTTTTTTCCTTGTGTAATTTAGGGTTAGGGTGTCACATCACCTAGAGCCAATGTTCACATTGACAGGCATATAATTTATTTGAGGTGCTTCAGTCCAAGTAAAATACATAGTAATTGTATAGGTTTGATGACAGCAGAGATGTAAACATAGAAAGGCATGAGGTTGTCCTAATTACATCCAACAGTGCCATTATTAGCGTCGATCACTGCAGTCTACACATGCCTTTCTTTAGTGTCTTGGTCTCACTCTCCCTTCTTACTGTATTATATGCTCAGTCTGTCACAACCTCACATAGCACATGTTCCTTGCCTGAGTTACTAACATTCCCTCATGACTGCTTTTCTGATAGTGTTCTCCTCTGTAATTCATAGCTGATCTATTTCATTCTTCCAAGTCTTTGAGGAAAAACTCCCAAGCAAATTTATTGTATGTCCTTCCTTCCCCAGCTCCTTGAACTACCTCTCAACCGTCCCTGATTTTCAAGGACGTCCCTGATTTTGACTCAGATTTTAACCCTGTCCCTCTTAATCCCTCCTAAAACTAGTGACTTTTGAAGGAAAGGTGGTGATCTACACTTAATGAATAATGACAATAATTAAGAGTTATAAACTACTTTTACTTCAGAAAATGTGTATAAATTCATATGCTCTGATTCTGTCAATGTTTCAGGTTAATAGCACTAATATTTTAAAAGTGTCCCTGATTGTCCCTGATTTTTTCCTTGACTTGCCCCAAGTTCTGTTGAAATTTGTCCCCAATTGGTTGAGAGGTCTGGCTCCTTCCCATATTCCTCATTTAATGAAGATGTGTCATAAGATGCCATATTTTCACATTTATTTAACGTTGTTCCTCCTACCATGTCTTGTATTTTCTTTTCCACTTATTTAGGCATCACCGCAGTGCCCTGCATTCTTTTCAGCACTCTGCTTTCCTCCCTTATTTCTGTTCATTGCAGTAAAGCCTCACTGTTAATTACTTTTCTGTCTTGTTTGCTTATCACCTCTTTTTAATAAATAAAACTTAATCCAGCTCTTTCTTTTCATAAATGCCCTCATCCTTTTCTGTTTATTCTCCTCCCACCCCTTCTTCTCCAGTCTCCATTCCCACAATGCATGCATCAGTCTCACTTCCTGTTCACCTCCTATCATCCTCCATTAACCAGTCTATTGTAACTTAAAATTCACCTTTAAAACAATCCTAACTAGTAATCCTTTACTCTTGCACACTCCAATCTAGTTGCCATGCACTACTCTCCCATAAACCGTTTTTTTCTATCTTCCATGTACGCCAAAATCTATCCATTGCTTCTTTTTCTTCCCAGTCTGGCAAGCTCACATGTGTGGTTCATTGTATGATTATATTTAATGCATTACATTTTTTAACTTTACTAATCTATAGACGTAGTTTCCCCGTTTTAGTCTCACCTTCTTCTAATTACCACTAATAAAGAATTCTCCATCCCCTCATTCTTTTCATTTGAACTAGAGGTTTGCTGTGACAAACTGAGTTAAAGGCATTAGACAAGTCTAGAAATAAGGAAGAGACTAGTTTGCCATTATCTGTAGCTCTATTGTCAGCATCTGTCTAAGTTAGAAGAACAGTGCTAGTACTATGTGAAGGACAGAAGTCATGTTGTGTAGGGGCTAGGAGGTAGTCTAGCAATTGCTTCTGAATACATTTTCAAGTATTTGGGTGAGAGGAGATAAAATGGCTGTCAGTGTTTGTGCAGAAGGATAATGTGTGTTTTTTACAGATACAGGGGATGTGGGATTCCTGGATTGACCTGTTTTAAAAGGATTGAGACAGGACAGCAAAGCTATTGGCTGCTATTTTTATGTACATGCTTGGAAGGTCATCAGCTGAATAAGAGCATGGTTTAAGTTTTTTTAAGAATAGTTTTATATGGGATGTTGACACAGGTTTGAAGTTGAATGCAGATGTGGTAATATCGGCTGTTGGGCAGGGCTGGGATTAGATGTTGAGGAATCCTTGTTTAGAGATGCTAAACTATCTGTAAAATAAGAGCTGAACTGTATTACAGTTCCAAGTGTTGAGTCATTGGCAGAGGGGTTTGTGTTGAATTTTTGGCCGGGAAGTAAGATTTCTAATATCCTCTTGAAACATGGCTTGTTGTAAAAATCAGTCATCTCTAATGCATTCTTTATAACAATAAGGATTTCCCCTCCTAAGCTGTTTCCACTATGTCCTTTACAAAAAGACAATGACTGTTGGCATTTATTTGCAGTTTATTTACCATTTACAAAGTCCACTTTAGCCACATTAATTCATTTTAACAAAATCTCTCCACTGTTGTAGCTGTAACTTTAGACATACATTTAACATTTGTATTTTGTAAGTAAATTTATCTCCAATGACAGGCCCTAGCTTTCCACTCCCTGTTTGGACAGTACCCTTACCTTCATTGCCCTTACAGTTTGCAGCATCTGTCTTCGTTTGGCAAAACTATTGAAAATCTAAATTAATTCTTCCCATTTTAACAAGTATCCCACGCAGGGGCAGCCCATGCTATTGGACTGCAGCCTCCCCCCAACTGTTAAAGAAAGAAGAAAGACCCCAAAAGAAAGAAAAAAGAAACTAAAGAAAAAAAAAAAAAACTCACGGACCTTCGCGCATGCACACTCGTGGCATTTCTGACATGCATACTGCTGCTGAACCATTCCGGGACATGCCGGACTAATTCAGCAGCAGTCTGGATTAGAAACTCAGCAGTCAAGAGCATCCCAGAAGTCTATGCAGTTAGTTACAACTGCATAGACTGGATAGGGATCGGACTGCAATGCCCACAGGCAGGCCTGATCTTGCAGGAAGGAAAGACGGACTTCACCACAGAATCGGTGACATCTCATGGGAGCTTAGTGAGTGGATATGGAGCTATACAGCAATGGTAGGCCCTGGACCTGTAAGTGTATCACAAGCAATGGTGTGTGTGTATGTGTGTGTTTGTGTGTGTGGCCCTGGACCCGTAAGTGTATTACAAGCAATGGTGTGTGCGTGTGTGTGTGTGTGTGTGTGTGTGTGTGTGTGTGTGTGTGTGTGTGTGTGTGTGTGTGTGTGTGTGTGCAAACTGTCCCATTTGCTGTATACTGGTGGCTAGAGAGAACACATGGTGGTGGGTAGAGAATACCTCAGGCTTGAACTCTGTACCTTGGTTGCAGGTGGCAAGGGCCTGAATTCCCTACCCACCACCAATTGTAAAAACATCTGCAGATTTTTGCCTCATATTTGTTCTGTTCTGTTCTGTTCCTCATAAAATCTGTGGTTTCTGTACTTTTGCTACCATACACAGTCAGTGGTGCACTGCTAGCATTGTTGCCTGACAGCTACAGGTTCTGTGGTTTGATTCTTGGTTGGGGTGCCTATTGTGTGGAGTCTGCATGTTCTCCCATCTTACAAAGACATATGTCTGGAGTGTTTCTCCCTGGGCCTCTGCTGAAAATTGACTTTTGTTCCAAGTCAGACTTTTCTAGTTAACAAATGTTAAATAAATAAAAATAGGCATTTGAATATCAGACTTCATATTCTTTAGAAAGTACATGGTAACACAAAACCTTTTATTCTAGCAATTTTCTAAGTTTATAACATGGGTATTTGAAATTTGTCCCTATTTTTGGGACTGTATTCCCCCATTATTGGCTTCGTCCAGGTTTTTTGCGCTAAGGTTGAGGACTATGGTGAGAACTGAATTCACTGAATATGTTTGGAGGCTGTATTCCCCCATTACTGGCTTTGTGTACGTGTATTTTGCTAAGAGGTTGAGAGTTGTGGTGGGAACTAAATTCACTGAATATGTTTGGTGGATGTATTCCCCATTATTGGCTTTGTTCAGGTGTTTTGTGCTAAGAGGTTCACAGCTATGGTGAGAACTGAATTCACTAAATGGTAGCCATTTAAGTTTCAGTTTTCCTCTCTTTCACAAAACAGATGATTTGGCATAGTGGTATGTTGCTCTGACTGTTTTGCACAGGGTCCTGGGTTCAATACTTGGCAGTGAAATGTATGGTGGTAACAAAGTATTTTATTCTAGCAACTTTCCAACATTATACAAGCAATGTGTAAAATGTGTCCCTGGTTTTTGGGCTTTTGTTCCCCCCCCCCCCAATACATTTTGGCTTTTTCCGGATTTCTTGGGCTGAAAAGTTCAGAGATACAGCTGAGTGTCAAGTAAATTTTACAAGAAGCTGAGAGCTGCAGGGGAACAAAAGATTAGTGCTGCTTCTGCTGAGTCTGCTTGCATTGTTAATAGCACAACAGGTAGTGTACTAATGCAGAAGGCTGTGGGTTTTACTCCCAGAGTAGGTAGATGTATTGCTGATACTGTACTGTCCTGTGTTGTAAAAGGGGGTGGATGCTGCAGTCCTTTTTGGTGAAGATACCTAGTAACTATGAACCTGTTATCAGTTTGCCATCCGTTCCCTATTGCAATATTACTAGCTTAGCATTTTTTAATGCAACATAGACAATTTATTCATCAAGGGCAACAGGCATTTTATTTGTAGACAAAACAATGACATATAAAGATGTTTGCTAGCAGCAACCTCTTCATTAGTTACAGATTTCTTTAATGTGGAATTAATTAGATGACATGTACTTCTTCAGAGATTGTGCATATTTACTGATACTGATGGACTGTTAAAGTTTGAGTAGACCTTTATGATGGGAATTTTCTGAATTGGGCAGTTTTGTCATTATTGGTGCATGCATTTTGTTTCAATGTTTACTGGAAAAAATTCTGAATTGGGCAGCTTTGTCATTATTGGTGCATGCATTTTGTTTCATTGTTTACTGGAAAAATGTTCAAAATAATAAATTTAAAACGCCCTCTAACAACTGGGTCTATATTATATCCTCGAACGCTTAAAAAAGCGAACGCTGATTGATCAAACTTATTTTCATGAAACTGCAAAATATCGAAGCAGCAGAAACTCAAATTTTTTTCCTAGGGAAAGAATTCGGTTGTCCGTTTCTGTTGCTTCAGTTTTTCAGTGTTATGGTAGAAAGTTACTGGTCAGATTCAGGTAAGTGTGCGATTGTGTGGATGTGAGTGTTAGGGTGATTTAGGTGTTAGGGTTAGGGCTTGGGTTAGGTGTGTGTGCGATTGAGTGGACATGAGGGTTAGGGCGGATTTAAGTGAGTTAGGGTTAGGGAGCGGGTGAGGTGAGTGTGCGATAGTGATGGACCTTAGGGTTAGGGTTTGGGTTAAGGTAAGTGGGTAGTTAGTGGTGTGTGCATAGTTTAGTGTAGGGTTAGGTATAAGATTTTAGGTGTATGTGTGTGGATTTCTGTTTGTTTGGTGTGCTTGTGTTGTGTGTATGTGTTTTGGATCAGCGATTTTTTTCCCTGGGAAATAAAATCGCTGATCTGACAGTTCGAGATTGTAAGCTTTCACTTAAAATTAGGTCGATCAATCAGCGTTTGCTTTTTTAAGCGTTTGATGATATAATATAGACCCTAACAACTGTACTGTATTGTACAAGGAATATAATTTAATACACTCAGGAAGGTGTATCAAAGAGCACGTGTATGTTTCGTGTGCAAGGGGCCTATGATTTGAAAACAGCCCAAAGTTAATCTTTATCTGCCACTGGCAAAATGTATTTTTTTTGAATGTAGGTTTCAATGAATGTGAGTTTCAAGGGCAGAGAAGTTTTAATGCTAAGTCTGTTTTCATTGTGAGACTGCATTGCTTTGTTTAGCAGATGTCTTAGTGTTTGTGCTGTAAAATGCAAAATAAAACTTACAAATGAAGTCCAAATCATCGTAGAAGTAAAGCATTATGCACATTAGTGTTTATGGTAAATGGGGTGAAATAGCCAAGTAATGGTTCATTGGAATGACTGCAGGGGGAGGCTCCATTCGACCATGATTTTGTGAGGGGGAAGGGTGGCAAACTCAAATACAGACCCGGTTGAACTATACCTCTCAAGTGTTCCGATTTTCACAGAATGAATATATTTTTGCTTCTTCTTTTTGGTTTGTTCCTCATGAAATTTGTGGTTTTCTGGCAAATCATTTAGGAATTAAGTCACTAAATAATGACAGAAACTGAGTTTCAGACTTCATAACCTTCAGAAAAATGCATGCTAAAGCAAGACCTGTTATATTCTGTCAACTGTCTCAGTTTATACAAGAGTAATTTCTAGTACTGTTTATATGTTCCCCCAATATATTTGGCCTTGTCCAGATTTTCTGCATTAACAGGTTGAGATGTACGTGCAAATAAATTGCTTTATAGAATTTATATCCAAACCTTTCAACTGTCCCTGATTTTGGCTCAAAATGTTGCTCTTCCCCTAATAATCCATCCGCAAAATGGCAATTTTGGAAGAAAACGTGGAGGGTTTACAATTAATAAATAACTAATAATCAGAGTTATAGATTACTTTTATTTCAGAAATGCATGTAGATTCTTTTATTTTGTCAGCTGCTCAAGTTAGCAGTACTAATATTAAAAACGTGTCCCTTCTTTGACAGGTTTCCAGCTGTATTGTGTGGCTATTTTATATATTTGCAGCACATTTTTGGTCCATTTTTCATAAAATTGTGTTTTTTTCGCAAATTAATGGCAAATCATTAAAGGCTGAAGTTAGAAAATAGACAGACATTTGAGTTTCAGATTTCATACCCTTCAGAAAATTCATACTAATGCAAGACCTATTCTATTATCTTTCTAAGTTTATAAGAGCAATATTAAAAAAATTGTCCTTATTTTGGGCCTTTGTCCCACTTCTATGTATGCCTTTGTCCAGATGTCTTGCTCTGAGGTTGAGAGGTATGACAAATGTGTCAGGGCCATCACAGTCAGCCAGAGATATTTCAAATTGTGACATACTTGTTGGACCCCACTCCCCCATGTAGTGACTCTGGATATGTCCAGGCAAGGCAAGGAGCAGTTATGCAGTGTACATGTGCAGATTATCCCCCATCCAAGGTAGACACAAGTACTACAGTGGCTTTTCATCTGTCCTTGAATTTGCAGAATGTTCTGGTTTCTGTCATATTTTTATACTGTTGATTTATGCTAAAGTACCTGTTGCTCTGTGTTTAAGTAGCAATGCTTTACTGACCATCAGCTAAGCTTGTCTGAGATTGTAAGATGCAAGTAAGCTTTAATAAGCATACTGTTAAAGAATTGCCAACATTGAAAGCCTTTCTGTTGTTGCCATGCAGAGAATACTTACATAACTAGATAATGTATAAGCCTTGGGTATTGAAATGCATATGACAGTATTTGTAATAAAGGACAGGATTACATTATTTTAAGAAGCTAATTACATTTGTTGGAGACTTGCAGTCATCTTTGCATGCTTTACGTGTAAACTAAACAGAATGACAGTCTATCCTGTGTGGTGCATAACCTGTGCAGTAATCCTTTAAGCAATGTATCTTGAGCTTGTTTCTTGTTTGCTTTTCATTTTTAACTTTGATCATGTTTTCCCTATGAAACAAGTAGATAGTTGTCAGGCAGCAGGTCTTTTTTGGATAAGAAACATTTTTACAAGTGGGGGCATCACAGAGATTGCTACTTTCAGCATGTTACTTGGTACTTTAATAAAGCTGAATATAAATTATAATTAGAACTGCAGTGCAAGAAGAAGTGGTTTGAGTTGAGTGCTGCTTGTTTTTCTTATACTTGATTTTGACTGGAATTCCAGTAATGTATGTAAAAAGTAATTTATTTTTTCATGCCTCACAACCTTTTTGTTTCCATCTAGATATTAAATAAGCTGTCATGCAGCCAATGCATTGAAATATTTTTTTTCTTCTAAACTTCATTTGTCTTGATTGGACTCTCATAATTAAAGTTACAGTTTTTGTGGTTTTGAGCATAGTTCCTCCCTTTTCTAGTTGGCCTTACCCCTTCCCATTGAACCTACCCATTCAGCTGTCTCCTGCAGCCCCCCTTTGATTTGAAGTCACCAGCTGCCATTGATCCCGACCTGTTAAATAATTCAGTGGGATGTTCATCCTGTTTCACCACATTCTCCTTTCATCCTTTTGGTCACTTGCAGGTCAGTATGGTAGCCCAACTGTGAAACTCTTTTTTTTTTGTCTATGGTAGTCACCCCACCCAGCCAGTTCTCTCGTCTCATCCTTTCCCATGATCTTCACACTACTTTTCCCATGCTCTTGCCGCCCTCATTGAAGGAATGTTCCTCCCAGAGAGTTCTACTTCATTCTACCCCATTTTTATATCATTATGTTGAAGCCCATCTACCCACAACTCCTCTTCCCATTTCTGCACATCTTGTCCTTAACTCTTGTCTTTCATCGGAACATTCTTCTTCCATTATAATCTATTCATTTTGTACCTTTTAAGCCACCATTCATATCCTACAGTCATCCCTCGGTAGGCTTACTGCCTTTCCTACCCAACTGTATTAATTTCCCTCTTAACACAGTCTTGTTTACTACTTGCTTACAACTATTGCAGTTTGCAGTGATCACCAGTGCTGCATGAGTGATCCCCTGTCTATTACTACTTCATTCAAATGCTTCCTTTTGATTACCTTCACATACATCTATCTGTCCTTGTCACCTTTCTTGTTCAATTCCTTTTAAAAGTGTATTTTCCCGGGATATCTTGTATTTGCCCTTCATATTTCTCAACAGTATCTGTACCCCATCCATCTTTCCATTTTCTCTACCGTATCATCATTAAACAGATTCATTACATATAAATAATGACCAACTAGCTGAAAATTAAAAAATTCACCTATACTTAGTCTATGTAACAATGCACAGAACACAACAATGTTAAATAGTTAATTGAGTATTTGCTGCTGGAGTCCGTCTCTGTCAGTCATACAGCCATACAGAAAGTAATAACCACACTTCCCTTAGACCTGCTGCCGCTGTAGGTAAATTTGATGGCAACCCTAATCCAAGTCCTAATAATAAATTTGCTGTCTTCCTCAAGAACAAGACTCTGCTCCATCCAGGTGTATCACTATCAGCTAAAGTTTCCCTTGCATAAAAATAAATTGAAGATTTAACCAGTCAGAGCAAAACAACAAAAAGGTATATTTTACAGAGGGTAAGTTGACCCCCCACACACAAGCACACATATTGGTGAAACTTAATTTTTCCAAACTCCAGGGTTGTCCAAAAAATTGAAAGGACCAGAACTTTTGAACGACTGTCAGTACACTAAGAGAACAACAGATATTTAATAAAAAAAAAAATGCTGATTTATGACTTGGAATTTCAGAAAGTGGACTTTCAAAGAGACTTGCATCAGTTTGACATAGCAAGTATATGAAGGTCAAATTATATAACAAAAACATGTAAGCAAATGTTTCATTCACTACATTACTCTTGCACATGGAGGTGTCTCAGTGCATTGTTGAGCAAGTGATATTTGATCACATGAATTCATAAAAACTGCTGCTAGCTCATATGCATGTGAAAAAGCAAATTTGTTCTCAAGCTTTCCTGCATCACTTATGTTCCCTAAGTTTCCACGATTACTGTTTTCTAGTGCAGGCATGAGTAGCATGCTTTTTGCATGCCCTTGACTCCCTTATTGTTTTTATTGATGTAGAAATAAAGTCATGATTATTTATGATCAGATCATCAACAAAATAATATTTTATTTGATTTTAATAGTAATGTTGACATGATGATTGCAGAAAATATCTTTGTAGTGCTTAACAGAATTGTTTAATTGTAAAAGCAATCTGGCTGTTACTGATACCTCATGAATTGTCTTCACATTGAACATTGTATTTTTTCTTGTACTTTGCTATTAGAGCTCATTACATTATGATTTGATTACATTGCACTAATGGTTGTTTACCCAGGATATGGCATGCTATTACTGTTTGGAATAGTGGTATACTCTAAAATCAGTTGTATTACATGTAAAAAGGGTTGTGGTATGTATATGGCTGAACATATAGACCTCACAGGTGGCATGTTTAGAAATTCATCAATATATGGTATGTATTATAGAAATTCACTTATAGCATGTATATATATATATATATATATATATATATATATATATATATATATATACATCAATGTTAATTCCTATATTCTAGGACATGGTCTCCCAGACAATGTTAATTCCTATATTCTAGGACATGGTCTCCCAGACAATGTTAATTCCTATATTCTAGGACATGGTCTCCCAGAACATGTCAAACACGAGGATGTTAAAGCTGCTGAATGTGAATATACTTTACTTGATTAAATGCTGTCTGTTCTAATACCAGCACAGCTGACTGAAAACCCAAGTGCAGTCACCCTTAGTTTGTTTGCTGTTATGATCAGTAATACAACAAGAAAAAAATAAGAGAGCTTAAAAGTTAACTGTTAATTTAAATTGATTTGCTATTTCACAGCTTTCCTGTTTCATGGACTGTGCTAAACCGGTAACTCATGCTGTAACCCTGTATGTCAGCAGGTATTGGAAATCATTAGTTATTTACTTATTCCTTTCCCTTTGAATGAATTTGACCAAGGGGCACTGGGTGCTATGAGGCAATACCTGCTAAAAAATGAATCTGCATATCCATCCCCAAAGAAAAGTTAAAACAGAAAAAAAAACATAATATAACATAAGCAAAATTGCATTTTTTTTGTCCTTCCTCTGAAGAGCTGTTCCACACAAATGACTCACACATGTTTCATACTCATTAAGAAATTCCCTTGGGATATTCCAATGCCATATGGAAGCATCCATGTCAGTCTTAAACCCCACACCAAACCAATCTAAATGCCAAGGCAACTGCATTGTAACTGGCTTAGTTCATAAATAGAGACTTCCTAGAAAAAACATTAAAATAACTCTCACAGCAGTAGTAATGAGCAAAACACAGTAATTACTGCTCAGCTGCTGACATAACCTTTTACTGCTTTAAAATGACTGTTTCACACTGTCACAACTGAAACATAAGAGCTGCAATATCACATGAAGGTCAGTAGTAGTGATTTTATAGAATGCAGCAAAGCAGTGTCACACTGTCACAACTGAAACATAAGAGCTGCAATATCACATGAAGGTCAGTAGTAGTGATTTTATAGAATGCAGCAAAGCAGTGGGTTATTGCTTATTAGCTAATCAGTGACTTTTTTTATTAAATAATAGATAATTGTTGTATAATGTTCTTAATAAAGTAGTAATATCTGAAGTATTATGTGAAACCTATTAACTTGGCATTGAAGTAGTGTAGTACTGTTAAAGACTAAATTACTGCAACTATGAAATTATCCTTGAGTTAATAATATCTGAGTTTAATTTCCAAAATCAGCGCATTTTGTTTTATTTTTGTTTTTATTTACAAACATTTCTTTTACCTCTGTTAAACTTATTGTTGAGCAAATAAGTATGGCCAGGAGCAGGGAGTACTCACAGTTCTGTAATATAAAACAAAATTTCAATCCTAGCTTATCCACAGACATATCGTTACCTATAGTTTATAATATTTATGTATGTGAACAAGCACTTCTATAATTTGTCATCTGATTTTATTTTTCAGTATTAATACTCTATCTGCATGACTCAAAAACTAAGATATCTCAATTTCATAAAGAAGTCCTAACCCTACTTTTTTTTTTTTTGTACATTGAGTAGTTTTATTCATCACTAAGCCAGATAACGCAGTTTGTATACGGTAGGTTTGCTTAACTCCTTTTCTTTTTAATTCATTTCCCATTCATCCATTAACCAGAGGTGACAGCCATGATCTGTCATATGTAGATATAAAACAATATATTTTATTTTCTTACATGCCATACTGGTAAACCAATTTCTACAGTTTATTATATTTATACAGTACGTCTTAGTCTCTCCCATCGTATAACCTGTTGCATCTTCTAACTTTCTTTCTTTGTTAGTAACTTCTGCTTAAACTAATCTCCTAAACCCTCAGCTCTACTACTATAGCCCTCTCCCGGTCTCCAGACTATCTGCCCCCCACTTACTATCAATGTCCATACATTGCCCTTCTTTTGAGCAACAATTATCTTTTTGTTTTTACTCTCATATGTAGTAAATTTTAGCCCACTACTATCAGTGCAACCCTTAATGTTCATAATCTTTTGTTTTTCTCTTTATAATTAACTTTGTATTTGCAGTGTTGTTTTTAATAGTTTTTGTCCTGTATATTTAGCTTTGCTTATGTTTGCTGGGGCTCTTTCCCCTTGGGTCTCCACTGAAAATGGGTTGCTTACGATCAATGCAATGCAAGTAGTTAATAACATGTTCTTCTTTACAATTATTTTGTATTGGGATTGTTCTTTAATATTTGTATATTGTCACTTTATTTTTACTTATGTTTGCTGAGGCTTTTCCCCTCGGGTCTCCACTGAAAATGGGTTTGTTTGCAAACTCAGTTGGACTAACCCAGTTAACAAATGTGAAATAAATAAATAAAATGAAATAAATCTAATGCTATCATTTGCCTTTGACATTATGGGCAACCATCTTCCTTTGTATTATACCACTTTATGCCATTTTCTACTTTTTATTACAACACACATTTTTATTTTAATGCCTTTAATTTCATATATACCTTCTCTTACTACATTACTTTCTTCATATTTTCCCAACACAATTACCATAGTATTTTCATACTCAATATTGTCATTTTTGTCATTATCCTTCCATAACATTTTAATAACATCTAAACATATATTTTATTTGACTTCTCCATAATTACCTCTACAAAACTTTTATTTTCTATCTCCTCCATTTCCTTGGAGTATACCAGATACACTCTCTTCCTTTACGTAGTGTCCTGCAAGTCTTCCACTGTAATTTTTATTGTATTTTTTCATCCTTTAAAATATTCCACTGAGCATTTCCTACCTCTATTTCTTCCTTACACATTGCGGACAGATACTTCTAAACAACTTCGAGAATTTCATTATTCTAACAAATCTCTCTTCCTCATACTGTTCCTTTCATGCTATATTTTTATTATATCTAACCATTTTTCCCCAGAAAAGGCTCACTTCTTTCTTTTTGCATGGAATACATGTTTCTTTCTCTAAATCATTTTCTACCATTTTAAGTTATAAATTAGCTTTTGTTCCCTATCTCTTGAACTTACTGCTTCCATATACTCCTGACATATTTTATGCACCTCTTTTTACAGAAATTCTGTTATTTCTCAAGTTCAACATTTATTGCTCTACACTTGTTTTATTTTACCCATCAGTCTGTCCAAAGTTTGTAAAATGTAATCTTTAAGCAAGTTGTTTTTTTCTCTTTTAATATTTCAAAGGAATTACAAATCACCTTTAACCTATTAAATAGTTGATCCTACCCTTTGCTTTTTTTATGATGTTTTCATTATTTCCAAAAAATGACCACATTGCTAGATGGCCTGTAAATCAACTTTCCATTTCCAGTAATCCTATACCAAACAGAACTAAGTGAATTTTTGTTTTTTATTCACTCAGTATTGCTTTCCCTTTGTTCTTATTCCTGCACCCCTACTTTTTCTTGAGTTTTCACTTTCCAGACAGAAAGTCCTCTGGTTCATAAATCTGTAGCTTTTCATTTCAGATGTTTTATCTTTTTGACCAATTTGTGACCATTGATTACACTTTTGTTTTGGGCATTCATTAATTAGTTGTATATCCTTTCCAGAATCATCTTTTATTTTAGTGTGTCACCCCTCAGTATTTATAATGCAGTGCAAATGCCTTACCTTGGTATTACCATCATGCAGAGTCACAACATTTTCAGTGCCCCATTCTTTAAGTTCCTTTGTCATATAATTTAGGTAATGAATGTACAGTGTTAACAAATTCCTTGTAAATGTGCCTTAATTTCTTGCTCAGTTGCAATATCAGTTCTGAAGAGAATAATAAGTCTATTTTTTGAATATTCACATTTCCAGTAAACATATATTCACGCGATGGTTAAATATTCTTTATTACAAAATACATGCAGAAAATAAAAAGCTTCAAACATAATACTGCTCAGACAAGATACTGCTCAGACAAGCTCCACATGGGTTTACAGAGTGGTCCTAGCAGCAAGGAACTCGAAAAAGCGACTACCTTCTGGATTTAAGTATATTTGCTTTTTTTTTCACTGGAAATAGCTTCTGTTGCTTACTTCAAACTAGCCTGAACTGTTTTTTTTTCTGATTACTGCATTTATTTTTAAATCTGCACTTAAAGTTACATTTAGTCGAATTTAATCGAAAGTTCGCTTGTTTGTTTGTTTAATTTAACTGTGGAGGCTGCCCACTAAAGTGTGCTAGCCTGTGTAACTAATTTATCACTGTCTCTGCATTTTCTGTGTATTTCTACAAAAAAAAAAACAAAAAAATAATCCTTGTTTTCCTGCCTTTCTCAACTAGTTTAGACCAGTATACAGGCATTGCTGTATTCTGGGCTGTGGTGTAGTTCCTGTGTTGTCCATTACCTTACTTGGATAGAAGGAAGTTTCTTTGCTCACCAGTGGGAGTGGGGAGCCTTGAGCAGCCTACCTGTCCTTGGGGAAGTGACCTCAGCACAAGAAGCTGTAGTAATTGGTTGTTTGGGACCATTCCTAGCTCTTTTGTAGTTCACTGCTTAAAATCCGCCTCTGGGTGTTTTTACTGGCTATACTGCTCAGACAAGCTCCACGTGGGTTTACAGAGTTGTCCTAGCAGCAAGGAACTCGAAAAGGCGACTACCTTCTGGATTTAAGTATATTTGCTTTTTTCACTGGAAATAGCTTCTGTTGCTTACTTTAAACTAGCCTGAACTGTTTTTTTTCTGATTACTGCATTTATTTTTAAATCTGCACTTAAAGTTACATTTAGTCGAATTTAATCGAAAGTTTGCTTGTTTGTTTGTTTAATTTAACTGTGGAGGCTGCCCACTAAAGTGTGCTAGCCTGTGTAACTAATTTATTACTGTCTCTGCATTTTCTGTGTATTTCTACAAAAAAAAAAAAAATAATCCTTGTTTTCCCGCCTTTCTCAACTAGTTTAGACCAGTATACAGGCATTGCTTATTCTGGGCTGTGGTGTAGTTCCTGTGTTGTCCATTACCTTACTTGGATAGAAGGAAGTTTCTTTGCTCACCAGTGGGAGTGGGGAGCTTTGAGCAGCCTACCTGTCCTTGGAAAAGTGACCTCAGCACAAGAAGCTGTAGTAATTGGTTGTTTGGGACCATTCCTAGCTCTTTTGTAGTTCACTGCTTAAAATCCGCCTTTGCACGGCTTTCTTGTGCGCTTATAAGCGGTTATACAAGGTTAAACAAGGTTAAACTTTTTCTGGCTCCGCCAAGTCTGCTCTTCAATTTTTCCCTTAGAACTGTTCTACTTGCAATCTAAACAGCCTATACTCTATCTGAAAAGCTCAGCACTTGCTCCTAAAGCATTTTAATACAGGTAAAGCACTCTTAAACAAAAGAAAGTACTTCAATCACCTAAATTCTGTTGAGTACACATCTCCCTATAGGTCCTTTCTGACTCAGTTACACAGCAATCTTTTTCACTATTTCTAGCATGTCGAAGGGTCAGTTGCTGGTGTCCTCTCCTGTTCAGCTGGTGAATCTGGGAATCTTGAGGCAATGTTACAATTGCCTCATGTACACAGACAACCCTCTCCTCCTCCCAACAAATACAAATATATGCGAGAGATGCAACTATATAGCCAAACTGGAGGCTGAGCTCTCTCAATTCAGTACTGGCAAGACCAGTCAGGAGGAGAATGTAACCACGCACACCACAAACCCAGTCTCACATAGAACTATCACAACAGCAAACCAAACACATAAACACACAAAAACATACTCGAAGGTGCTGATTAATACTCTACCAAAACAGCAGAGGCCTCCAGACCAGACACCCAAGCAACCACCACCTCAAGACATAGCACATGCAACACATAGTTCACAAAGTCAGTGTGCTAAACAGTCACAGCCCTTAAGGCCAAACAGCATGCCAGACACACTTGTAATAGGTGACTCCATAGTCAGACACACTGACGTCCCGCTCACCAGACTAAACAAGGAAAAGGTCACAGTAAGCTGCCTGTCGGGAGCTAGAATCCGCCACATAACACAAGCACTCAGGTCACTCCACAGCAAGTACAAATATGACTCAGTCATTGTACATGCCGGTGTGAACGACCTGAGGCGTACCTCCCTGGACTACATGAAAAGAGACATAGAGGAGCTCTCTGATTATGTAGCCCAGGCCGGTATGACCCTGACCCTGAGCAGCATCTTACCCTCACCAAGAATGATGCCACAGTACAAAGACAAAATGATCAGTTTTAACAATTGGCTTAATTACTGGTGTCATTCTAAGGGGATCCAATGTCTGTCTGCTTGGGATGACATGCTTGACAAGCCACGCTGCTTAGCAAGGGATGGCTTGCACCTGTCACCCCTGGGCTTAAGGATATTGGCCAAGGCTCTTGCCACCCCCATAGTGCCTTTTTTAGGCAAGGCTCAAATGACAAACCTACCTCCCTAGAAAACACAAGTGGAAAAAAACTAAGGGTAATGCTGCTCAATGCCAGAAGTCTAAACCTCAAGATGCACGCCCTCGAAGCCCTCCTCAGTATGGAGAACATCGATGTCTGTGCGGTGACTGAAACCTGGTTCAAGGCTCCTGAGAGCACCCCAGCACTATCAGGTTTTACCTCATATCATGCTTTCCGGCCCCAAAACTTGGACCGAACCACAAAAGGAGGGGGAGTATCCATTTTCATCAAAGATACCCACACCTCCAGGTTAGTGGCAACGCATGAAGCATCGGAGACTATCCAGGTGCAACTAACCATAGGCAAAACTGCCTTACAGTTTGTAGCATGCTACAGACCACCCTCTCAAACTCAGGAACCCCACACAGCCTTCCTGAAGACACTGGAGAGTATGAATGTCTCTCCAAATACCATCATTTTGGGAGACTTCAACTACCCAAACATAGACTGGGAACATTACTCAAGCCCCAACACCCTAGCCCAAAGGTTCCTAGAATTCATAAACTCAAATGCAATGGAACAACTAGTCACCATTCCCACAAGAGGAGACAATATACTAGACCTAATCATCACAAACATGGGGACAAAATGCTCCACACTGGAAGTATATCCCTCTTTGGTAAGATCAGACCATAAATTAATCTCACTGGAAATCCAGATTCCGTCCCCACCCCTGCACAAAAGACCACAGTGAAGAACTTCTCAAAAGCAAACTTCACACTTCTTAAGACTGAAGTGGTATCCTTCAAGGCCCCTGGGCCAGTGGAAACTACAACCCACACTGCTGAATCCTTTGCAAATGCCTTCTATGGGCACCTTCAAGAATGCATGGATCATGCAATCCCAAATAAAACCAAGACCCATTCCCCCAAAGGCAGGCGCCCGGTCTGGTGGACTCCAGCCATAAACAAACTTTACAACAGGAGGAGGAAGCTACTACATGACAGAGCAAAATCCCTAAAAGGGAAGGCGTCTCTGATCAGTACTAGCAAAAAGCTATGATCACTCATAAAATCATCCAAGGCCAACTTTGAGAGAAAAATCGCAAAAGACACAAAAGACAATCACAAGGCCTTCTTTAGCTATGTTAGAAACCTGGGTGGAAACTCACAGATATGCTCAGAGTTAGTCCAAAATGACACAAAATACACCGAACCCACTGACATTGCCAACATTCTGGCAGACAGGTTCAGTGCAAATTTCTCCTCCCCTCCCCAAAAGGAGAAAAAACTATCCCAGCAGAGTGTAGCCTCCCTAACATCTCAGATGTCCAGGTGAGAGCCGCCCTCTCTAAAGCTAAAAACACAACATCAATGGGACCGGATGGTGTCCCAGGCTGTGTGCTACATGAACTCCAAGAGGAACTAAACCCACACATAAGGCTGCTGTTTAATCTTAGCCTTACTACAGGATACATACCCAAAGAGTGGCGTACGGCAACAGTGGTCCCACTTCACAAAGGCGGTGCTTCTACGGACCCTGGAAATTACCGCCCCATAAGCTTGACGAGCCTGGTCTGCAAAGCTATGGAGAGGATCATTATGGAACTCATAAACAAAGACATTGGGGACCTACAGACATTGGATCCTACCCAATTTGGCTTTGTCAAGGGCAGATCCTGCCTTTTGAACTTGGTCGACTTTTTGAAACAGTCACTAAGGCCATTGATGAGGGTAAGGCAGTTCACACAGCCTACCTTGACCTTGCAAAAGCCTTTGACACAATACCCCACTCGGGCATCATAGACAAACTCACCAGCTTAAATGTAAACCCATATGTCACAAGATGGGTTGCAAACTGGCTCAAGGACAGAACCCACAGGGTCAGAGTTGCTGGAGCTATGTCAGACTCTAAGCCAGTCACAAGCGGTGTCCCACAGGGCTCAGTCCTGGGACCCCTCTTGTTCGGCATTTATTTTTCCGAGGTACAGGCAAACATAGGAGGATTGTGGCTGACAAAGTTCGCAGATGACTGCAAACTGGGTGCCATAATTGATACTCCAGCGGACACAAACATCCTTCAGAGAGGCCTCATAGAAACGGATAATTGGTGCCAGAGCCATGGCCTTAAGCTGAACGCCAAAAAATGTATAGTCATACCCTTTAGGAAAAACAAGGTACCGACAAATTACCACATAGGCGGTAATCCATTAAGTACGGAAGAGGTAATCAGGGACCTAGGGACCCAGGTTGACAGTAACCTCTCATTTGACACTCACATTGCCAAAGTGGTTAGGAAGACCTTCTATATTGCCCACCTTATCATGAAGGGTTTCACATCTAGATCAAGAGAGGTCATTGTGCCCCTGTACTCTTCTCTTATCAGGCCAATGATTGAGTACAATGCCCCATTTGGGATGTATCTCACCCGACACCTGCAGCAGTTGGAAAGACCCCAAAAGTTCCTCACCAAGAGGATAAAGGGTCTTAAACATATGCCATATGCCGCCCGACTGAAAAAACTCCAGCTCTATTCAGTCGCATACCACCTACTCAGAGGTGATCTGTGCCTGAAGTACAAGGCCATGTCCAATCCTGAATTAATGGACATGCTCCACCTCAGAAAATCCAAATCCATCAGAGCCACGAGAACAAGTGACTTAAACCTCAACACAGAAATAAATAGGACGTGCTGGAGGGACAGATTCATAACCCAGAGGCTTCCTACACTCTGGAACAGAATCCCAGTCCATGTTAGGCAGAGCCCCTCACTGACTCTATTCAAGAGAAATCTCGACGAATGGATGGGAGATCGTAGGTTTACCCCGGGGGTCATCTCTGTGTCACTACTAGACAGAGGCATAGTAAACTAAACCCTAAAAGGGCGTAGTATTCTCATCCTAAGGGGTGGTGTAAGCCACATACACTCTGGCTAGGCTTATAAATGCCTTAGGGCAGATAGCCTAGTACGAACCTATGGACCTATGAACCTATAATATCACAGAATAATTAATACTCTAAGTGGCAGAATAAAGCAAAGCTCCTGTTAAGTTCATAGGTGAATACTAGGCTAACAACCCCTAGGGCTCTTATAAGCCTAGACGTACATCTCATATGTAACCCACAAAGTTCATTTATATCGGAGGTGACTTACTGAGTGCCTCTGTCCATCAGAGACATAGGGGACAGACCTACAGGGGCCAAACATGGGGTGAATTTCTGATTATCCATCCATTGTTCCAACTGTCCATTAGATAAGGTTAGGGAGGAACTCTGCTTCACATGGATGGTGGGGAGCCTGTTCAAGAGAGAGAGAATTTTCTGAGAAACATGTTTGTCTCTCCAGCCTGTTCTGTTTATGTCACAAGCAAAATTTAGGTCTTTTACTGTAGTAGTTCTGATGCTGTTTGTTTTGTGGCTGTTAAAAAAGTTCATCAAAACAGCGTCCAGGGATGCCTTATACACCAAACAAAGAGCACCTCTCAGTAGTATGTATGATGCAGAGTTAAGATAGAGGACTTTAAAGAAATCAGCACAGGAAATTATGTTTACTCCCTGTATTATTTGTATAAAGAAACTTTGTAGATGTTATAGTTGCTGCATGTGTCTGATCAGGTACACACCAAAGAGGCATTAGACTCTATTATGGGTTTGATGAGGTCTGAGTACAGTGACATTTCTGGAACTAGTTGCCATGCCGTTACTTATAAGTTGAGCAAAATAGAAGGATTTCTTTTATTACTTTAGACACATGTTGGTCAAAGGCTAGGTTACTTTCTACATAGGTTCCCAGAACCTGGCTAGTGAATCAAGTTTTAGGGGTGTTTTATCAATGACATAGTTACTGAGGGTGGTTGACTTCCCAAAAGGTACTATAATGCATTTCTTGGCACTGAGTTTTAAGCAATGGCTTTGGCAGTAAACATTTGTTTGTGTTAAAGCTTCCTAAAGGTTGTTCTTATCTTGGTGGGATTCAGTGATTGCTCCCAGTTTGCAGTCATCTGCAAACTTGGGCAGCAAGATGCCTTTGACATTGGCTTTGAATTTGGATGCTAAAGAGGAGCATCCCTGGCACAGAGCCCTAAAGGACTCCACTGGTGACCAACCTCTTTATGGAGGTGGCATCATCAATCCTAATGTCTTTGGTCCTATCTTTGAGCCAGATAGCTATCCAGTGTGTTATAAAGAAATTTATGCCTAGTTCCTTACGTTTTTTGACAGTGCTTGAGTGGGGTATTGTATCAAATGCTTTAGCCAGATTTATGCCCTATTACATTTCACCAACACTATAAATCAATTAAAAAATGATGGGCAGCATGTGAAAAGCATTTGACACAGAATCCCATTAACAGCTTCTGCAAGAGCTTACATCTCTAAAGCTATCCAAACAAACATTCTCTTGGTTCCAAAGCTATCTTTCCGACTGCCAACAGGCAATTAAATGGCAATATAATCTTTCATCCTTATTACCATTAACTGTAGGTGTCCCACAGGGTTCAATACTAGGTCCACTGCTTTTCTCAGTTTTCACAAACTTCATACTCCTGCCAGCCTAGCTACAGTTATAGAATTTGCTGATGACTCCACTGTCATCTGTGCAGCACCAACTATGCCACAGCTTCTAGAAAACACCCAAAAATCCTATCTAACCAACTAACAGCTCATTCTTAACCCTAACAAAACCAAATTAATGCTATTTAGCAACAGTCATCACATAACAAAAAACCTCAGCCTACACTTCAAAATATCATCATCTAATAACACTATAATTGAACCAGTCCCTGAAACCTAGCTACTAGGTGTCACCATTGATAACTATATGAGATCTGACAAGCGTGTAGCACAACTAATCAAGAAAGCCCACATAAAACTAGGGTCTGTCTACAAAATTAAAAATTATCTCATCAATACATCCAGATAAACCATAGCCAGGATCCATGTATTAACTATTATAATGTACACCTCCGTGATATTCACTCACCTGCAAAAAACAGACCACTAAGCTAGAAGCATGCTACCACAAAACTGACAAATTTGTCACAGGCCTACCCCACAGAACATTGCTCTTAGACAACTAAAATGGCTTGAGCTATGTAATCTCCAATTCTTTAATCAACTTATTCAAGCTCACTCTGTCATACATCAACCAAACAAGTGCCTGTCTCTCCAAACCATAGTAAATGTAGACACTCATTAACAGACCCCTGAGATCCACTAACAAGCTAGTTTTAAAAGGGTCAAAAATCAGTAACAACTTTGGGGATGGACTATACTCAAAACCCAAAAGCATGGAACAACATCCCAGAGACTATTCTAAATATCATCAACCCTACAACATTCAAAAATCTGCTTAGAAATCATCTACTTGACAACTGGTTATGCTCCTGCTCAATTCCAGGCTGAATAGAATTTTACTTCCTTTTCTACCCTGCTCAGGTAAAGCTCTTCAGCTTTCTCCCCTACTACCCTTCCTCAGTCTTCCAATCTCTACTTAACCAAATAACGTATTACCTATATACTTGGATGCTGTACTTACAACCTCCTTCCAACAACAAATCAATGTTCAGTAGATGAAAAACAATGAAATTGTGGTACAAAAGGACTACTTTGGACCAGACTGTCAACTGTATGTAAATATGTGATAGGATGGTTGTGATTTTATTTTTTTGCAGATTAAGTGGAAGAACTGTGTAAAGGATGGCTGTGTCATTATCTTTATTACCAATAACATATCAGCATATAGTAGATGAAAAACAATGAAACTGTTGTAACTATGGATTCATTTGTATACTTTTTTCACTTTTGTAATATATTTATGGAAATTATCTACGTAAACTCTATCTTTGTAAATGGAGCTTTTCTTCCCAGGCCTTCACTGAAAATGGGTTATTATTAGCCCAGTTGGTTGTCCCCCGGTGAAAAAACGTCAAATAAATAAATGTAGGCAGTATGCACTGCTTTTCCCCTCATCCTTTATAAAGATGTCCACTAGGTTCAGTAAACTTTAGTAAGCATCCTCAAAATACCTTTGACAAAGCCAGTTTAGGATGGATCAAGTGTCTGCAGGTTTTCTATGTTCCTGTTGATAACTTCCACAATAATTCTTTCCTTGGCATTGCAAACAAAACTAGTCAGATTAATGGGTCTGTAGTTTCCAAGGTATGTTGACGTTCCTGTCCTATGAAGGGGGATGACCACCATAGCCCTCTATACCTCTCAGCCTCTTACTGCAAGAAATCTCAACAAAGCCTAAAGTAATGGGGGGGGGGGCTAAGGCCCAAAAATAGGTACAGATTTTAAATATTGCTCTTTTAAACTTAGAAAGTTGTTATAACAAAATTTGTATCCGCATACATTTTTTGAGCAACATGACCTCTGAAACCCACATGTATGTCATTATTTAGTGACGTCAACCCCCAGTGATTTCCAGAGAAGTACAACATTTATGAGGAACAGACTAAAAATATGAAGCAAAAATCTGGACATTCTGTGAAAATCTGGACAGTTGAGAGCGATGTTGTCCTTAATTCTCAGGGCACAAAGCCTGTTTTAATACCATAGTTAAATATTGACTCCAAGTATCCTGATGAGTTGTATTTTAGACTGTTCAGGAGGCATCCTGGGATGTTATGGACAACTGATTCTGTTTTCATGTTCCCTAGTTATAGTTGGAGGTGTTGTGATTGAGGGTATTTATTGGGGGGTAATTGGTGTGATATGGAGGTAAAGTTGGAATTGAATTTGTCTGCTAACAGGTTCACTGTATCATCAGGCTCAATGAATGTGATACCATTAACCATCAGTTAAGCACATTGCAGTGTGCTGCCCTTGAGGTTTCTGACATAGCTGAAGAACTTTATGACTATCTTTCACCTGGTAGGCTGTTATAACTTCATGTTGGCTTTGTTCAACCTAATTTGTCCTCTCAGTTACCTGTTTAGTTTGATGAGAGAATTTTTGTCTTCATGGGAATTGTCATACCTGAATTTTGCTATTTTTTTTCCTTTTATTGTGTATATCCTGTTTAATTTGGGATGCCCCCAGGACAGGTTGTTTCTGGGGCTAGTTCTGGGCTTACTTCAGGTGAATACAGCAGTCTCTATGCAGCCACTAACATGATTGTGTAGAGTTTCTGATAGTAATTAAGTGTAGGCTGCTATATTCTCAGGGTTTGGAGGGCCATTGCATTTTGACAAACCATCACTTGATGTAAGGTAGTTTGCTTTGGAATAGTTCTTACTCTTGCTGGTTTTGCTGGGTTTACATAGTTGATTTTGATTTCAAAGGAGACTTTAAAGTCAGACTTTACCAGGGAGGATGAGACATTGAGGGGGGTGCAGCATTGCCAATATTTATAAGTATGAGGGCCAGTATACCGGTGCCTCTAACTGTTTGTTCAAGGTTGTTTGTATTTACAAAATCCATAAATCTCTGTGACTGTAGATTTGAGTTTATGGCAGATTCCCATTCTCTAGAGGGATAATTAAAGAATTCCATTAGCAGTGTGTTATATTGGATAGCAAGTGACTCCAGTAGGTCCAACTGTTTATTGCGAGTTTGGGATATGGATGGTGACCTGTAGTTGGCTAGGATATTGTATGGGATTTTCTCTATGGTGACCTGCACTTGGAAGAATACCAGCATATCATACATTTAACCAATAAAGAGGTATGCTTGTTATTGATGTATATCAAGGCACTTCCACCTTTAACCCTTGTCTGTGCAGCTACTGGTCTACAAATTTAGAAGACACTGAACCCTTGCACTTCTGAGGTACTGTCTGCCACTTTAAAACATGTGTCAGTAACTACACAGCTGTCTGTATTCTCGAGTGTGAGGAGGGCTTGGAGGGAGTGACTATTTTTTAATTTAGGCTCCTGGCATTGAGCAGTAACACCTTGATGTTCAGTTGAGCTGAGTGTGCTATGTCAATGAGTTTGTCATTTGAGGTAAATAAAGTGTTAGCCAGTATCTGAAAACCTAGAGGGGACAGGTGCACACTATCCTTGGCAAAGCAAAATGGGCTGTTAACCATGTCCTCCCAAGATGGCAAATACTGGATCCCCTTAGAATGACACTAGAAAGACAGCCAATTGTTAAAATCAATCATCTTATGCTCATATTGTGCCATCTTCCTTGGTGATGGTAATATGCTGCTTAATAGGCTTATACCAGCCTGAGACAGATAGTCTGAGAGCTCCATACTCTCTCTTCATATAGTCCATGGAGGTATGTCTCAGGTCATTTTATCTACATGGTCTATGATAAACTGGGTTATCTGCCAAGTTCTAGTCTCAAGTTGAGCAAGTGTAGGAACCTTAGTGATGGAAGTCAACAAGAGAAAAAAAAAACAAAGAAATATATCCACTTGTTCCTGGAGGTCTGTTGTGTTGTTCATAGTCTCGCACTTTGCTTGGTTCACAGATGTGTTCATTTAATCTGCTTCGAAGGATCTAGCTGTGGAAAGTAGAAGGATTTCTCAAATGAAAATCAGAATAAAAACCTTCTGATACTCTGTCCTTGTTTCAAACTTGTTTTATTTGCAGATGAGCAGTGCTCAGTCTTCTAAGCAGTGCTCATCTGCCAGGAAGACAAGTTTGAAACCAAGACTGAGTATCACAGCATTTTTATTCTGATTTCCATTACAGCATTTTTATTTCTGATTTCCATTTCAGATACCTTTCTACCTTCCTTCGAAGCAAATCAGATGAACACATCCATGAACAGAATGAAGTTGGAGACTACGCACAACACAATAGACCTCCAGGAATGGACTGTGATGGAATCATACTGGTACCTCTGGTGTAATGACTTGAGTATGTGCATGATTTGGTGGATCCTGTCTCCAGATAAGCAACTTACTCTTATCTTCTCCTTGTTCAGCCTGATTAGAGGGGCATCAGTATGTCTTAAAATGGAGTCCCCTAGAACAAGAGTCCTGGGAAGTGAGTTTGCTTGCCTTAGGGGCTTAGTGTTTGGGATCCATTGATTATGACAATATGTGCAGTTTTAGGTGTTCTTTTTATGAGTGCCTTTGATCTTCCTGAGGCATAGCTTTGACAACAGATGGTCTATGTCATAATTGTTGTTTAGGAAGATTGCTTTTAAATACCTCAGCATGCATGCATTAGTCTATGTGTGTGCCTTATGCTTTGTGCTGTGTGAGGTGTGTGTTGTTTTGTCAATCTCATGTGTACTTGTATGCAAGAGTTTAGTCTATAATTTTATTGTATAAGTATACTGTGTCTATTTATTTAAGGATTAAGTGGCTGTTGGTAGGCAAAAAACAATTGGTACATTGTGTCAAGATGCCCATATTCACCAAGATAGCTACAGAGAAGTTAAGAAATTAAATATTCATTCTGTCTAGTTGTTTGATTAGTGATCTTCAAGGGGGTGGAGTGTTGGGGTTAGAAGGCTGTTACGGGTACTTTATTGGGGCAGATAATGCTAAACTAAACAGTACTAAATTCTACTAACTTCAATGTTTACACAATATTGAGGGTGTTTTTTGAGGGCAGATTCTACTAAAGTGTACTACATTCTACTAACAGTAGTATTTAAAAAATATTGAATTCTACTAAATCTATAGGTACACTCAACTAGCTGCTCTAAGCTCATTGACATGCAAGGTATTTGCTCTATATTTACTGCTTTAGAGGGTACAGTTTTATAAATCATTCTGTAGGGAAATTTTGCTTTCTAAGATGGTTCTATGGAAACCAATGGGTGGGAAGAGTACATAAATAGATTACACAGTAGACAATAGCAATGAAAAAGGAGAGGGAGGGACTTTGGATATCAGATTACCATAAGGGGTGGAGACCAGAGGCACAGCCTTTACAGTTCCACTACAGGAAAAGGGTAGGAGGGTTGGGAAACTTTCAAGGAAAAAGCAGGCTAGCTAGAGAGAGATAGAATCAAATTAAGTCAATACTGGATCTCTTTCAGAAACTTTAGCTTAATGTGTCAGTGGGGATGGGGCAGACAGAAAGAAAAGGGGAACAAAATGACACTGGAATGCAACTTCTCTCAGATGTAGGTTAGAATTTCAGAAACTTCAGCTTAATGTTTTTGTGGGGGATGGGGCAGGCCCAAGGAATGGGGTAATAGAAAGGCAAAATAATGCAACTATAAGCAGGTAAATGATAAGCAGAATATAAAACTGTAAAATCAAAACTGGAATATCAAGTGTAAAAGCACTGAAGCATAAAATCCTGGAGCAGAAAAAAACAGTATTCTCACTACTGAATTCTATTACAGTTTAAGGCAACGGACTATGTAGAAATTGACCAGTAGCACTGATTATGAAATGACTAAATAATGCTCAAATCTGGCAGTAGTGCATAGCTCTGCCACAACTGTCAATGAAACTACAAGACTAATGGTTTATAATACAAATGACTAGCTTTTATGAGTAATTCTTGTAGAGATAGAAGTGCAGTATAAGGTAGAAAAACTATTTCCCACAACTGCAAATTAAGCTATGAGTCTAAGGTCCCAGAAAAAAATGCAAGCATGGAATAAAATAAAAATGTACAAAGAAGTATCTTCATATGGGATCGGTACTGATCCCCGAAGGAACTTTTCACCGAAGCACAATCAGCCGGGCATACTTCCACAAAAGTCCTTTTTACCGAAAAAGCAGTTTTGCGGAAGTATGCCTGCAACTATAAAGAGTCGTGGGGGAACGAATATTGCGGAGATCTTACTACGGTATGGATAAGGGAATATTCCCTTTTCCTCACTGTAGTGTGATCTTGGAGTGAGAATATTAACATGGGGGTGTGGGGGGCACAGGGGGGCTTGCCCCCCTGCATAAAAGTAGATTTATTGTTTTTTTTTTTTTTTGTAACGCACTTTAACGAAAGTGCTTTTTCGGTGAAAGCGCTTTCATTAAAGTGTGTTCGGTGATTGTGGATTCAAACTATTGAACTTTCATTCAATAGTATTAGATCCCTTCATATAGGTCACTGTATATACAACTTAAATTTTTAAGAAGAATTAAAATATTTTTTTCTCTTTCCTTTTGATGAAGTCATTTACTCCGTTATGGGGCTTTCCACACCTCTTCAAGTTAACTCTTTGCTGGTTATAACTGGCCAGCTAGAGAGAGATCCAATCAAATAAATGCCCACATGAAAAATCAGTCTAGCTCAGTGTAATTTTTTAATGAAATCTGAACTCTAAGATACCTACTGTGGGTCATTCTTTTCTATGGGATTAAACCAGTTAACAAAAGCAGTTTGTGTGTAGTATAAAGGTCTTTGCCCACTTCAGAAGTATATAGTTTAATGTGTGGATATTATTTATATAAAAGCTCATGATACTCAAGCACTTTTTGTGCTTTAGTGAATGGGTTTCATACCAAAGTATGTATCCAGTTGATCTTTCAGCTTGTATATTTCATTTATAGGTTCATAGGTGTTTATTAGGCTAACAACCACAAAAGCCTTTTTTAAACCTAGCCATGCATCCCAAATATCTGACAAGTTCTAGTACCCATGATTAGTGTAAGCAGGGTCTTGGGAGATGAAACATTTACGAGCAGGAACCTGGGAGATGAACTGTTTACATAGGTGCCAACCCACTTGAATTGGGTTAGGGAGGAACTCTGCTTTACATGGATGGAGAGCCTATTCCAGAGATGGATTAGTCTCTGGGATACATACCTGTCTCTCCAACAGGTTCTATTTATATCACAAGCAAGGATTAAGTCTTTAGAATGGGTAATTCTGGTGCTGTGTGTTTTGTGGATATGTAGGAGGTCCATCAGAGTGGCGTCTGACAATGCTGTTTATGTCAGGCATAGATCTCCCCTCAACAGCATGTAGGAGACACAATACAGGGATAGGGCTCTGAGGCAGTTTGCACAGGACATTTTACTTATGCCCTGCATTCTTTTAGTGAGGAACCTCTGTGGACATTCCAATTGTTTGATATGCCTGGTTAGGTACATACCAAAGGAGGCACTGTAGTCAATGATAGGTCTGATGAATGCCAAAAAGAGTGGAACAATGACTTCCTTGGACCTAGATGCCATACCTTTGTTTAGAGGTTTCGCAACATAGAATGATTTCCTCGCTACTGTAGACAAGTGATGGTCAATGGATAGACTACAGTCTGTGTGTGTCCCTAAGTCCATCACTACTTGGTCAACTATGAGGGGTGTGTTGTCAATATGATTGTTACCAGGGGACGATGACTTCCCAAATGATGCTATTATGCATTTCTTGGCATTTAGTTTTAACCCATGGCTCTGACACCATTTATTTGTCTGTGTCAGCCCCTCCTGGAGAACATTTGTGTCAGTGTGAGATTCAATGACGGCTACTAATTTGCAATCATCTGCAAATTTAGTACGCCATAGACCACTGACATTGTCCTTGACTTCAGAGAAGTAAATGCCAAAAAGGAGCGGTCCAAGGACTGATTCCTGAGGGACTCCACTTGTGACTGGCCTCTTTGTGGTGGTGGACTCCCCAATTTTCACTTCCTGGTTCCTGTCTGTGAACCAAATGGCTATACACCAGATGACATATGGGTTTGTACCTAACCTCTTGAGTTTGTCAACAATACCTGAATGGGGTATTATGTCAAATATCTTGGCAAAGTCAAGGTAGGCAGTGTGAACCATTTTGCTCTTATTCATTGCTTTGGTGATCTTCTCAAGGAATTCCACCAAGTTGAGGAGGCAGGACTTGCCCCTGATGAAATCAAACTGGATTGCATCCAGTGTTTGGAAGTTTCTTATGTCATTAGTGATCATTTCCATGATAATTATTTCCATGGCTTTGAATATTAGACTAATGAGACTTATAGGTCTCTAGTTTCCAGGGTGTGTAGATGGCTCACCTTTGGCAGAGGGATGACTGTTGCACGAAGCCCGTTTGGAAGCTACAGTTAAACAGCAATTCCAGAGGGCCTGATAGGTTATGTTTCATGCTATTTAGAAGGCATCCAGGTATATTGTCTGGGCCCATGGCTGCAGTGTTCTTGGCCTTAGAGAAAGCGTTAAGGACCTGTTCCCTAGTGATAACAGGGGGAGTTATATATATTTGATGGTATTTCTTGAGGGAAGGTTGAGGGGGAGACAGGGGGAAAGTTGGAGCTGAATTTGTTGGCCAGTAGGTTTGCTATACCTTCTAGCTAAGTGTAGATGGCTGGATTTACAATGAGCTCTGCATGAATTGTGTATTGCCTTTCTGGTTGCAGACATAGCTGAAGAATGCTTTGTTGTTGTCCTTGGCCTGGGAGGCCAGATTTACCTCAGAATTGGGTTTGGTATACTTTATTTTGTCCTCTGAGTTGTTTGTTTAGTTTGATAAGGTGCTTTTACCCTACTGGGTGCTGCACCTCTTAATTTCTGCCATGATTTTCTTCCTTCTGTTATACAGCCTGTTAATTTTGTGATTCCACCAGGGTAGCTTATTTTTTGGGTTAATTCTGCACATCTTCCTGTCCATAAGCTATTAGCATGCTTGTATATGGTTTCTATGAACAGTTCTGCATAGGCAGCAGTGTTCTCAGGGTTTTTGAGTGCTTGAAATTTTTTCAGGTTATCAATTAATATCAAGAAGTTAGCCTTAGAGTAGTTCTTGAATATTCCAGGGTTAGCTGGGGTCCAGGTTTTATTTTTACTTCAAAGTAGACTATTTTGTGGTCTGACCTTACCAGGGAAGACATTACACTTTCCCTGTTAATGAGGAACAGATCCAGTATGGTTGCACCTCTGGTTGGTGTACTGACAATCTGGTCCAGAGAGTTTGTGTTTACAAAATGCAGGAATCTTTGTGCCTTTAAATTTGGTATTATATAGAATTTCCCAGTCAATAGTGAGGTAATTAAAGTCACCCATTTCTAATAAGTTTAAATACTTGGTATGAGTTTAATGTGTCATAGAGGTGGGCTTATGCATGCAAGGAAGTGGTATTGGATTTAACTATGGTGATTTGAACATGGCATAACTCAAGTGCATTGCCCTGTTTGACCATCCTTGAGGTATATTTATTTCTGAAGCATACTGAGACACCTTCACCTTTAGAACTTGTTTATGTGTAGTAGCTGGTCTAAAAGTGTGGATGGCACTATAACCTTGCCTGTCCATGTGCTCTCTCTCTGTGGCTTTAAACCATGTCTCAGTGACCGCACAGATGTCAACATTCTCTAGGGTGAAGAGAGCTTCTACAGAGTGGAGATGTTTGTTTAGACTTGAACAGTAATACCTTTTTATGTTAGGTTATAGTCCTAGTAAGTCACCTGTACAGCTTTGATTGGGGGTATCCCATTCCTTACTGCTGCATGATATTCAGCACATGTATTTATGTAATATAAAGCACCTAATATTGTTATGTAATATTGTGATGTATTTATGTAATATAAAGCACCTAATGTTGTTATGTAATATTGTGATGTATTTATGTAATATAAAGTACCTAATATTGTTATGTAATATTGTGATGTATTTATGTAATATAAAGTACCTAATATTGTTATGTAATATTGTGCAGCATCTTAAGTATGAAAAGTTTATAACAATCTACCTAATTGTTGCATACAGTGTCACTATCAGTGCAACACTTTCTCATAGTTTATCAAACCATGGTAGTTGAAACAGACTCTACAATATATTTATTTTCTTTATACGCACTTATATCATTGCTTCATCTATCATCATTACTACCCCCCAACTATTGCTTATATTCTACTTATGTATTTTTCTTAACATGTTGAACTTTTCTTTTCCAGTCTCTTCTGTATATGTGCTATTAGTAATGAATGCAATATCTATGTATATCAATAAGGAGATGGATATTATGAGCTATATTTCACATGAAGGAATAAAAATGCCCATTTTGTTAAATTATGCACGTGATATTATTATTATAAGAAAGAATGAAGCAAGCATGGATATAGTGATAAAACAAATGCAAGAAATTATTCAGGTTATTGGTTTTGTATTGAATAAAGACAAAAGTCAAGGCTTAGATTTTTTGGGAAAGATTAGTAAAATCAATTTCAATAAGGATAGAATTAAGATTCTTGGGATAAACTTCAGGAAACAAGAAATTATAAATTCTATATGGAAAGAACAAGAGAAAATAAAATGTGTGTGCGCTTTCTGGAAGTATTTTAGGCTTTCATTTAAAAAGAAAGTCTATTTAATAAATTCTGTGCTGTTTGTAAAGATCACTTATGTAGCTGGTGTTTATAGTCTTCCTTTAAATGCAGATAAAGATGTATATAGCATAATACTTTCTTTTATTTGGGGATCAAGGTTGAACCCTGTGAAAAGATAGGTATTGTACATAAAAAGCAAAAAAGGTGGTTTACAGTTAATAAAGCTTATAGAATGTATGTTATCATTAAACCTGTACTTAGTAATGAAACAGTTAAAGGACAATGAAGGTTCATTATTAACGAGAATATTATGTTTAAAATACAAAACAGAATGGTTGAGTTTTTCTAGTTTAAGAAAAAGGAAGGTTTGTTGTAATAAAGAAATGGAAAATTATCAAGACAAGATTATATTGCGGAAAGTAAATGTGAATGAAATCAATAACATGAGAAAAGATTGTGGAAAAATATTATAGGCTATATCCTTTGAAGAATTTAAATATTGAAAAAAGAAATGTAATTATTGCAAAAAATGAAAAGATGCCAAAGACATATAGAAAGTCAACATTTTTATGGAGACTGTCTATATAAAAGTTACCAGTTAAGATGAATATGCTGTATAACAGTGTGAAAGATAGAGTATGTTTATACTGTGGGGAATTTGAAACTAGCGCGCACGTGTGTGTGTGTGTGTGTGTGTGTGTGTGTGTGTGTGTATGTGTGTGTGTATATATATATATATATATATATATATATATATATATATATATATGCATACACAGTAAATTGAAAATATGTATATATTGTAAATAAATATGTGAAGAATTATTTACTCTGTAAATAATTATGAAATGTGTAAATAAAGAACCTCTACTCTTTTAAATAATGGTGAATACTGAGTGCTGGAAACTCCTATTCCTTCTGTGGTAGTCACTGGGAGGAGTGGCACTGTGGGGGAGAAGCTGATGGCTGCAAATGCACAGTTAATATATTAATGTAAATACTGTCTGAGAAAAGACGGGGGAGTAGTAGAAATAGTGATATTGTAATGCATGTGTTTCCACAGATACAAGAGGGAGGAAGGTACACAGTGGAGTGCTGAATGGACAGGAGTAGCAGTAGGAGTTGGTAATTTCTGACATTCAGCTGAGTGGACTGGATAACCAAAAAAAAAGAAAAAAATACAAACTGGTGAAACTGATACCTCAGGAGAATCCAGGACGAAGCCAGGATTGCCATGGACAGAGGCAGCCAATCAGGTGTTCAGAGAAGGAATGGAGAAGAACAAGGTTTTCCATTTGAATTTTTGCTATCAGGTACTGTGAATGTACATGGTAATAAGTCAAGGAAATCATATGTCTCAGGAGGGTAGGCAATATGAGAGGGGAAAAGGATGAGGAAATGCAAAAAAAAATGAGATCAAAAGGAAAGGATTAAGAACAAAGACTGAAGTATTAATTGTTATGTGTGGGACAATATAATTGTACCATTGGACTTCATGCCCAATATGTAAGGTTTTTCATACATCTTGGGAAAGAGGTATTTTAACATGTTACTTTTGAAACGGATGGTTTTATGGAAATATTTTTTATACAGTGTGATAAAAAATAAAATTGCTTTCCTTGGAAAAAGTATTTTTTAGGACATAAAAAAGCAAGACTGAATAAGAAAATAGATATTTAATTTATAACAGATGAAAGTGAGGCAAATGTAGTATTACAATGTTTGACATGTATGTATGTGGTTGTACAAATGTCAGGAATATCTGGAAAGGAAAGAAGGAAGCCAATGTTCTTTACTGTATATTTGTCAACCAAAATAGTTTTATTTTTTTGTGGAGAAATTTCACATTTCATTATTTATTGAAAAAAATAATGTGTAAACAGTGTGGTGAAAGACAAATGTACAGTTAGTAAATGTAAAGCAGAATGTGCAGACTGGGCATTTTTTTTTGTTAGATTTCAAAGAAAAGCAAAGGGGATGATACAAAATAAGAGGTAAAATAGGAAAATACTTAAGAATGTTGCAGAGGGTACTGTTGCTGTAGATAAAGCACAAGGAAATAAATGAAAATTGAATAGAAGTAGAGAATGTATTAGAGATGCATGATGTACAGGATACAGATTAGATAATACAGATTAGAGTGCAAGAGGTAAGAAAAAGAGACAGAAAATACATTAAAAGAGGAGGAACAATCAGATGACATAAATGAAAAGAAGCATCAAACTCAACGTGTGAAAGAGAAATGGTGAAAATGACAAAAAGTGAAATATAAGATTGATATCATTGAATGTGAATAATATTCAGAGCACTATAAAATGCTTGATCTGGATAGTGTAAACATTTGCATGCTAATGTAATAGTATTAAAATATAAAAAAATGTATTAATGAAAATAATAGAATTTAAACCGCTTTTTTGGGTAATACATTTTATGGAATTTAGAATAGGACCAATGTTCTGGTGTATTCTTTTTTATTCAAAGAAAAAGGCTTAGATTACTGTATTTTATGAGTAAGGGTGACTATTGCCATGACTTTCATATGAGAGAAACATGTTTTTAAATTAATAGAAATATATGCACATACTGTAATGAAAGAAAGAGAATAGTTATTTGAAGAAATTAAGCCTTTTTGATGGTGAATAGAATATTGAACTTTTGTGGGATTCTAATGGTGACTTACATTTAAAAAATTAATTCAATCAAGACGAGATGTTGACTTAAGGGTTAAGGCCTTTAACTCACAGGTACAAGAAAAGGGGTTGATTCCAACCTTTGGTTCTTGGTTAGACTTGTACTAATATGCAAACTAATAGTCTACTATAAACAAAGGCTAACATTATGGGGGTTAGGGTTTGGTATAATGGTTAAAGTTTTCTCCTCACAGACACAAGGTACAGAGTTTGATTCTCAGACTTAAGGGAAACTGGCCAGGCTTAGAATGTCTCACAAAGGCATCTAGCCAACTTACTTACCTATGGATCTAAGATGTTAAGAAAGGAAGGTAAATAATGAGTGGAGAAGGAAAGTCTAATTATATGGAAATGTATTATTTACATGGCCTTCTGGCAAATTGGATGGAAATCTGAGAAAATGTTTGTGTAATCATGGAGGGTACATGAGATGATTTTAAAGAAAATTATAAGAAAGTGCATTTGCAATTAGAATTAGAGCAAATAAGGATAGATAATGAAGAATATACTAAATTGCTGTGTCAGATGGAAAATGCCTTGGAGAATAACAATACAGAGTAATTTGCTAAATATAAGAAATTAATGAGAAGAAAAAAACAATGAAACAGAGACTGTGATATAAGCAGCATAATAAGAAAAGTATGTAAATGAGTGAAAAGATAAAGATAGAAAGGTAAAGTACAAGCAAGAACAGATTATGCATGGTATTGTAGAATATGTTAGAGAGACTTACAGACAAAGAAAGTGAAAAGGATAACTAAGCTGGAATATTAAAGGGTTGTAGCTGAAACAGTAAAGTATGTGTAGAAGGAAATAACATTAGTAGGCTTAGATAACATTTTAAATGAGTAAATGAAAATTCAGTACCCAGTAATGTTCTGCTAAGTTATAAAGTTTATAAGAAGCTATAAATTGCAAAGAAAGAATATTTTTGAATGGATTAAATAAGTAAGATTTGAGAAAGTCTTACATAAGATTAAGATTCTTGGAATGCATAGAGGAAAGGGGAGGAGAAGGCCTGAGTTATTAATACGGGTAAGAAAAACAATGGATGATTTATTAAAAATGGAAAAGAAGTTAAAATGTTGATGGGGATGTACACAGATCTTTTGATAATGTGGAACATGCAGGTTTATGTAATATTGTCACCCGGAATGAAATTCAGGGTAGACTTCCAAAAGTACTGCAATGAATGAATGTATGGTAAAACTCATGTTACTATTTTAGAGAATAGATGGTCTACTGTAAAGATCAGTGTAAGAAGAGGGCTGAGAAAACGGTTGCCTGTGCATAACATTTTATTCACTTTAGTCATGAATGCAGTTGTCAGTGAATTTAATAATGGATTCTAAGAAGATTAATTATTTTATTTAGAATATAATATCAAGACCATTTTTGGTGTAAACTATTCAGTATTATCCTAAAAAAACATTTTGGAGGGTATTGTATTACTAATAAGTGCAATTTTCATGGAGTACTGGGTAAATTTATTTACTTATTTGAAGTACATTTGTAGTACTATGAAGTATTTTACTATTACTGCATTTTAATCACACAGTAATTAAATTAGATGACGCCATTGAATTTTTCCTATTGATTGGCTGCGTTTGGTTTAAAATGTCACTGGATATATTTGTTTTTTACCTTTGAAAAGGTCCCAACAAGAAGGGACAAAAGAGCTCAGTTTTTTTTTAAATTTTTATTTTAATGTATTGTGAGATGTGGTTCTGGGTCCACTACTGGTTTTGTTCTGAGAAGGAATCTATATCTCAAATGAGATTCCTTTCTTATGAATTAAGTTTTGTAATAGAAAAGTAGTCATGGACAGTTGGATAGACTGACAGAGGAAATGCAGTTAATATGTTTCTTATGAAGGACATTTATGCTTCCATTTAAAAAAAAGTTTACTGGATACATTTTGCTATTTTAGGCAAAACTGAATATTTAAGCAATTGTATATATGATGCCAAACAATAAAGGGAAAGATGCATTACAAAATGTGATATGAATAATATGGGGATTGGGACTGAGTATGGGGAAATATAGGATTATTATGTCAGGTGGTGTGTATATCATCCATATACTAAAGTCAGAGATATAGGAAAAAAAGTGTAGCATACTTATAAATGTTCTAAATCTTAAGTATGCTCAATTTTGGGTAAATATAGGAAATCTGAAAACAGAAATATTAGAAATGGTGAACCGAATAAATATCAGGAACAATTTGTACATGGAAGTTAATTTAGAGCGACTTGAGAAAGAATATGGTACTGGAATACAATGAAGAAGGTTTTTATGTCAATCAATGGAAAAAATTGAATGAGAATGTTCTTAATAAAGGAGTGGAAGGATTATTGAAGAGACAGAAAAAAAACAAAATGTGGTGTTAGAGGAACTTAAATGAGAAAGAGAAGCCAGCACCAAAACAAGATGAAGTAGATCATATATTTTATAAAAATCTGGGATTGGAGCAGAAGAAGATTTTTGTGAAAGTGTTAAATGAATGGATGAAGAAAGATTTTAGAAATAAAAGCTATGTGAAGGCATGTTAAAACTGATCTGCAAGAAGGAGGATATAGAGTTTAATAATCTGAGCCCTGTAACATTAACAAATGCAGACCATAACATTTCATGAGAATTTTGCAAATAAGATTTGAAAAAGTTTTGAACAGGGTAAAGACGAAGGGAATAGTTGGCATAAAGGAAGAAGGTTTTATGAATTTGCTAATAATTAAGTAACTAGTGTATACTATTATAAAGGGAGATGATGGAGTAAAGATACTTGGGTGTGACATTGATAAAGCTTTCAACAATATAACACATGGATAATTAGATATTTTGAAAATATATGGGATAGATAAGTGAATTTTATGTGCTATAAATCATCTTAATAGAATGGTTTCATAAGTTTTACAGTAAATAGCTGGGTTACAGAGAAAAATAGGCGTAGATGTTTGATGTCCACTTAGTAGTAATTGTTAGTGTGCTCAACAATATACTAAGGTTGAAAGTAACTTTGCTACAAATATGCAACATAAATAAGGTATAAGATAAAGCTTTCTTAAATATAGAAATAGAGTTTAGTAATATGTGATCAGTATCCATACTAAATTACCATGGCTTGGAAAATGAGGAATCTGCTGAATGGACATTTTTCCCTTACAGACTTAAAAACAGGATGTATGCAAGAGCAAAAATGCAAAATCTGCTTTTAAAGAACAAAGACATGTTTTTCTGCATATAAAAATAACACGATATGTTTCCTTAAACAACAGGACATGTTTCTGCGTAATGGACACAATGTTTCCTTAAACAACAGGACGTTTATGACGCTGTTACAATCTGTTTCCTTGGCAGAAGAACAGATGTTCTTATACAAAAGACAAAAAACAGGATGTTCACACTGTCAGAAAAGCTGGCCTCTTATAAAATTCAGTAAAAATTTGCTTCAGCATCTGCAACAATCAGTACTGTTTCTACAGGATGAGCAATTCTCCAAAATAGAATACCAAGAGGAAATGTATATGTATGTGCATGACTAAAATTGTATATAAAGATCTGTATGAATCCAGTTATGTTAGAGGTATTTTTAGAGGCACATTTGTCTCGAGGTAAATGTTATATCTCTCACATCATCTGTACTATATGAGAAGTAAAGTAAAACAGTACTTTAAGCTGCAACATTAGTCCATTTGGTTTATTATAAAAAGTTATTTGTTACTGCTCTAAGTTGATGCTGCAAAGTATATTCTCTCATCAGTGTATATTCTGCAAGTTTCTGTATGCAACAGACTGTGAATAAAAATATAACCAGACTTTGAATTTTAGCAGAATCCAGCCAACAAGACTGAGTATCTTAAGAAGACTTTAAATCCATCACAGTAAGCAGCACCATATAATTTTTCAGTAATATACTTGCATTAGTGATAAAGGCAGTCTTCGAAAACAGAAATAAAGGATTGGAGAAAGGGAGCTAAGTATATAAATGAGAACCAAGTATATCAGTAATTATGTCAAAGTGATAACTGTTAGAAATATAAATGATTAATTAAAAGTTATGAAAAGTCATTTTATCAGCTTAAAGGTTTTGGAGAAGTTATAAAGAAGGCAAGACAATAGTTTAATAAAAATAATTTATGATATTAGACTTTTTTTTGGAAATTGTGAAAGGATGAAGAAGCAATACCAGGAATTTTTAGATGTTTTGTATTTAGACTAAATTTAGAAATATGGTGACATTAGGACAATTTAGTTGTTTAGGTTCTATTGTGTCCTTTCCAGCACAATTAGAGATCTCATTATAGATATTCACTATTATACAGGGATCTAAACTAAGCCCATTAAAATAAGGTATACTTTATAACAAGATGGAAAATGGAGGATTACAGTTAATTAACTGAGTAAGGTTTTGCCCTCTTTATGCATGCACCAGATTTTGAAAGTTATAAGATTTAGCAAAGAGGGGACTACTGCAAAAAAAAAAAACTTAATTTAAAATATCAAGAATCGTGTGGGAAAGTTACAAAAAATATATAAAAATATATAGAATAATGAGAAAGGAGAGGAGAGAAAGTGAAAAAGGATGATGATGATGTGGAAAGTAGACATGCTTAGTTTTAAAAAAAAGAGAAAAAAATAAGAAAAATATGGTATTTAAAATAATAAGAATCACACTTTTTATCACAAACCAACACCAAGTAGACTAACATTAAAAACCATTTGCAAAGATCCAAGCAACCTCTTTGGTGTAGAGGGATAAAGCCCTAACTATCGCCTGGGCGACCTTAGTTCAGTTAGTGTCTTGGGTGTCTTAAGTGCTGGCACAGTGGAAGGGGCGGGCCCATTTTGGAAGGGAGGGCATCAATTGATGATGCTGACTAAAAGGAGGTGTGATCCAAAGAGGGAATAGCCCTAAAATGATGGTTGGCAAATACAGGGTAGGGGCGGGAAAGAAATGGGGTTGGTCATAAAGAACTTCCCCCCAGATAATTTGAGTTGCCAGAACCCCTTAGGACATAGGTTTTGTGGCAGCCTAAGACATATTTGAGAAAATGTAAGGGTTTAGTAGATGGCTGGTAAGCAAGGCAGTTAATGTGGGACATTAGGTAGAGTGCCCAAGAATGATGTAGAGGGGTAGAAAAAATATGTACAAAAATGATTTGCAAAGTTAAGGTACACATAAGCATTGATAAAACATTCTTCTTCCTAACAAAATGAGCTTCCCAAGAAAAATATACACCTCATAAACAGCGCATCTTTCAGCACACATCTAATGCAGAAAATCTAGCATTAACCTCCAGAGCTTTATACTAACACCAGCATTAGATGGCCTTTCTTCAGAAATTGCTATCTCATCATTTCTGAGGCAAGACATTACTTGATGTTTACATGTTTTTGATGGTAACTTCATCAACTTATCCCACTACATTTTTTCCAGGGTTTTCTATTCTTCGGCTATATATGCTTGAACCACTATGGCTACCTGCATTAAACACCTACTTAGCATTTTAAATGTAGGAGTTCAAAGCTGTGTCAAACTGGTAACCCATAACCCAGCATGAGTGGGTAACTGTATACACAGACCTTAGAAGAGACAGTTCACTCTTTTACCCTACAAGCTGCACACTGCTCTTCATTGCAAACATTTATGCTGTGAAGTAGGAGCTACCTGAACACAATCTGTGCAACTTATACTATGTAAAATTCCATGCTGTAAGTTATACTTTAAGGAAAAGTACCCTCCCTGAATAAGCAGCACTATTTACTTATAAAATTTGGGATCCTTTGTTAAGTTCCTGACCAAGGATATATATTTCCCCCACTTCTGTCTATGTCCTAATTCACATTGTGTGTTTAACCACTCTAATATGTTGGACCTTACTAAATATGTTTCTGGCCTAATAATGGCCTGATAGAAAATGGCTACTCCATCTAAATCTGTATCCTTTGCTTCTGTCAGCATGCCCTGTTATACCACCTGTCGGGGGAGACGGGGATGTTCAACCCATTCTTTTTATCTCAAACTATAAATCATATAACCCATTTGCAGGTAGTTCCAACAATCAAAATTCTAATCCTCAGTTTTGTAACAACATCTGGAAATCTGAGGACACTTGTTTGCCCTCAGCTACACCGGTCAAGTCCAATAGCTGGTGGATCCCTTTCCGGGTCCACCCAGAGAATTGTATGTCACACTTACCAACTTTAAAATTAAGGCTAGCATAAGCAGGAATTGGAATAGTTGTACCCTACACTTTCCAGAGCTAATGGCCTTATAAGACCCCCCCCCCCCCCAGATACCATGAGTCTGAACTATTCTGAGCCAACCCTTCAAAGGTCTAAGCATAATCACCTTATCTTACCAACTTACTGTCCATGGAGTATGAGAATGTATAATCTCTCCCTCCAACTATACCTAAATGGGAGATCCTTATCCCAGAGGAAATAGAGTGAGCACAATATAAAGGTCTGAGTATATTTATACCCATGTGGGTCCTGTGTAGCCTGTGGCTGTATATTAAAAGAAAAAATATGTGGACATCCTGGTAATAAGTATAGGTTTACATCCAGTTCTATGCAGACTGTGCCAGCAATAACTTGGTGTATTTAGCTCATTGTAAATACTGTACATGTTTTTATGCTGGAAAGACCAACTGTTGCTTTAGGGAATGTGCTTTAGTTCATAGGTTCATAGGTTCATACTAGGCTATCTGCCCAAGGGCATTTATAAGCCTAGCCCATAGTTATGTGGCTTTCGCCACCCCTTTAGTTTGAATAAAAACTATGCCTATCATTTTTCTGTGCCTCTGTCAAGCAGTGACACTGAAGCAATCCCTGGGGTATATCTGCGATCTCCCATCCATTGGTCAAGATTCCTCTTGAACAAGGCCAGCGAGGTGCTCTGCCTCACATGTACCGGGATTTTGTTCCACAGCATAGGGAGTCTCTGGGTGATGAATCTGTCCCTCCAGCACGTTCTATTTATAACCGTGTCAAGGTTTAAGTCTCCCCTTGTGGTTCTGAGGGATCTAGATTTTTGAGGTGAAGCATATTCATCAAATCTGGGTTTGACATGGCCTTATATGTCAGGCACAGGTCACCTCTGAGCAAGCGGTATGAGACTGAATAGAGCTGGAGTTCTTTCAGTCGGGCAGCATAAGACATATTTTTGAGACCCTTTATCCTTTTGGTGAGGAACTTTTGGGGCCTTTCAAGCTGCAGCAGGTGTCTGGTCAGATACATTCGAACGGGCATTGTACTCAATCATAGGTCTAATGAGTGATGAGTACAGGGGACGATGACCTCCCTTGATCTAGATGTGAATCCCTTCATGATCAGGTGGGCGATATAGAAGGTTTTCCTAACTACTTTAGCAACATGAGTGTCAAACAAAAGGCTACTGTCAACTTGGGTCCCCAGATCCCTGATGACTTTTCTGTGCAAAGTGGATTGCCACCTATATGGTAGCTAGGGGTAACCTTGTTTTTCCCGAAGGGTATGACTATGCATTTTTTGGCGTTTAACTTCAGGCCATGGCTCTGGCACCAGTTATCCATTTCTGTGAGGCCCTTCTGGAGGATATCTGTGTCAGATGTGTTTTCGACTATGGCGCCCAGTTTGCAGTCATCTGCAAACTTTGTCAGCCATAACCCTCCTGTGTTTGCTTGTACTTCAGAAAAGTAGATGACGAACAAGAGTGGACTCAGGACTGAGCCCTGTGGGACACCACTTGTGACAGGCTTTGAGTCTGACATGGCTCCAGCAACTCTGACCCTGTGGGTTCTGTCACTTAGCCAGTTTGCAACCCATCTTGTGATGTATGGGTTTGCATTCAAGCTGATGAGTTTTTCGATGATACCTGAGTGGGGTATTGTGTCGAAGACCTTTGCCAGGTCGAGGTAGGCTGTATGGACTGCCTTTCCCTCATCAATGGCCTTGGTGACTGTCTCGAAAAAGTCAACCAAGTTTAAGAGGCAGGATCTGCCTTTGACAAAGCCAAACTGGGTTGGATCCAAAGTCTGCAAGTTCCCTATGTCTTTATTTATGAGTTCCATTATGATCCTCTCCATGGCTTTGCAGATAAGGCTTGTCAAGCTAATGGGGCGGTAATTTCCAGGGTCTGTGGAGGCACCGCCCTTATGAAGTGGGACCACAGTCGCCGTGCGCCACTCCTTGGGTATGTATCCTGAGGTGAGGCTAAGATTAAACAGCTGTCCTAACTGTGGGTTTAATTCCTCGTTGAGTTCATGAAGCACACGGCCGGGGACACCATCCGGTCCCATGGATGCTGTGTTTTGCCTTAGTGAGGGCAGTTCTCACCTGGGCGTTGGAGATGTTTGGGGGCTACAATCCTCTGGAATAGATATCTCTCCTTTTGGGGGAGGGGGTTTGCACTGAACCTGTCAGCCAGTATGTTAGCAATGTGTGTAGGTTCAGTAATTTTCACATCATTTTGAACTAATTCTGAGCATATCTGGGAGTTTCCTCCTAGGTTTCTAACATAGCTAAAGAAGGCCTTATGATTGTCTTTAAAGTCCTTGGCGATTTTTCTCTCAAAATTTGCCTTGGATGATTTTATGAGAGCTCTTAGTTTTTTACTTATAATGATCAAAGGTGTCTTACCTTTCAAGGATTTTGCTCTATCTTGTAGTAGCTTCCTCCTTTTGTTGTAGAGCTTGTTTATGGCTGGGGTCCACCAGACTGGACACTTGCCTTTGGTACAGAGAGTCTTAGTTTTGTTTGGGATTGCCTGATCCATGCAGTCCTGTAGGTGCTGGTAGAAGGCATTTGTAAGTGATTCAGCGGTTTGAGTAATGTTTACCACTGGCTCAGGGGCCTTAAAGGAGACCACACTAGTTTTAGAAGTGTGAAATTGGCTTTTGAGAAGTTTTTCACTGTGGTCTTTTTGTTTCAGGTGGGGCGGGATGAGGACCTCCAGCGAGATTAGTTTATGATCTGATCTCACCAGTGAGGGGTATACTTCGGTGTTGAACATTTTGATCCCATGTTCGTGATGATGAGATCAAGTATGTTTTCTCCTCTTGTGGGGATGGTGACTAGTTGTTCCATGGCATTTGAGTTTATGAACTCCAGGAATCTTTGGGTTAGAGTGTTCGGGCTTGAGTAGTGTTCCCAGTCTATATTAGGGTAGTTGAAGTCACCTAGTATGATGGTGTTTGAGATACATTTATCCCTCCAATGTTTTCAGGAAGGCCATGTGAGGTTCCTGAGTTTGAGAGGGTGGCCTGTAACATGCTACAAATTGCAGAGCAGTCTTGCCTATGGTTAATTGCACCTGGATGGTCTCCGATGCATCGTGCGTTGCCACCAACCTTGAGGTGTGGGTGTCCTTTATGAATATGGACACCCCCCCTCCTTTCTTGGTGTTGTCCGGATTTTGGGGCCGGAACGCATGATATGAGGTGAAACCTGTTAGTGCTGGGGTGCTCTCAGGAGCCTTGAACCAGGTTTCTGTCACAGCACAGACATCGATGTTCTCCATATTGAGAAGGGCCTCGAGTGCGTGCATCTTGAGAGTGAGACTTCTGGCATTGAGCAGCATTACCCTTAGTTTTTTTCCTTTTTGGTGTTTTAGGGTGGTAGGTTTAGAATTTGAGCCTTGCCTAAAAAAGGCACTATGGGGGTGGCAAGAGCCTTTGCCAATATCCGGAAGCCCAGGGGTGACAGGTGCAAGCCGTCCCTTGTGAAGCAGCGTGGCTTGTCCAGCATGTCATCCCAGGCAGACAGACACTGGATCCCCTTTGAATGACACCAGAATTTAAGCCAATTATTAAAGCTGATCATCTTATCACTGTATTGTGGCATCATTCTAGGTGAAGGTAGGATACTGCTCAAGGTCAGGGTCATACCTGCCTGGGCTACATAATCAGAGAGTCCAAGGAGGTACGTCTCAGGTCATTGACACCAGCGTGGACAATGACTGAGTCGTACTTGTACCTGCTGTTGAGAGACCTGAGTGCTTGCGTTATGTGGCGGATTCTAGCGCCCGACAGGCAGCTTACTGTGACCTTCTCCTTACTCAGTCTGGTGAGCGGGACGTCAGTGTGTCTGACTATGGAATCACCAATGACAAGTGTGTCTGGCATTTTGTTTGGCCTTAAGGGCTGTGACTGTTTGACACTCTGACTGTGTGGTCTATGTGTTGCATGTGTTGAGTCGTGAGGTGGTAGTTGTTTGGGTGTCTGCTTTGGTGGCCTCTGCTGTTTTGGTAAATTTTTGATCAGAGCCTCCGAGTATGTCTTTGTGTGAGTATGTGTATGATTTGAAGTTGTGATGGTACCATGTGTGACTGGGTATGTATTGTGTGTGGTTACCTTCTCCTCCTGTCTGGTCTTGCCAGTCCTATGTTGAGAGAGCTCAGCCTCCAGTTTGGCCGTATAGTTGCATCTCTCGCATGTATTTGTGTTTTGTGGGAGGAGGAGAGGATTGTCTGTGTACATGAGGCAATTGTAACATTGCCTCAATATTCCCAGGTTCACCAGTTGAGCTGGAGAGGACACTAGCAACTGATCGCTCGACATACTAGAAGTAGTAGATAAAGAGACTTTCAAAGGACTCGGGAAGTGGGTTTTAGGCTGGTGGGGTACTATCTATAATAAGAGTGCTTTATCAAGGTGCAAGTACTGTAGGAGTAAGTGCTAGGCTTTACAGATAGAGAATAGTCTACTTGGGAATCAAGTAGAGATGACTTTTCAGTTATAGGATATGCTGGTTAGATCAGCAGTACAGCTCGAGGAAGGTAGTTCTAAGGGAAAATTTGAAGAGTGGAATTTAGATGGCCGAATAGTTAACCTTGTTTAACCGCCGCTGCTCTTGTGTGCAACAGTGGCAACTCCGCGCTAAATCACGCTAACGCGCGTTTAGCGTGTTTTATAGCAGGGGGCTGAAGGGAGCTAGGAATTGGCCCAAAACGACCAATGGACTACTAGTTTCTGGCTGAAACTTCACCAAATCGGACAGAAAGGCCGCTCAGTGCCTTCCACTCCCACTGGTAAGCAAAGAAACTTCCCTCCTCCCTAATAAGGCAATGGATCAGTAACAGGAACTATAAACAAAGCCCAGGGATCAGCAACTCTGAAACTGGACTACTCTAGTTCAGTAAGGCGGGAAAACAAGATATTTTTTTGTTTTATTACAGAGATAAGGAAAAAAACAGACAGTAAATGCTATAAATGCTGTAAATCGGCTAGCGCACTTTAGTGTGTAGCCTACAGAAACAATTTGCAACAATTAGTAACTTAAAGTGCAATAAACAGTGTAAAATGCAGAAATCACTTAAAGTAGCAGTAAAACAGGCGAAATGCAGTCGCTAGCTTAATAACAGTGGGAAAGCCGCAAAAAATACTTATATCTGGTAGAAAGTCACTCTTCTAGCTCTCTGCTGCTTGGATCACTCTGCAGGCCACCACGAGGATCTGTGCTGAGTTGGTACAAGCTGGAAACGCGTGTTTAGCGTGTTTTATAGCAGGGGGCTGAAAGGAGCTAGGAATTGGCCCAAAACGACCAATGGACTACTAGTTTCTGGCTGAAACTTCACCAATTCGGACAAAAAGGCTGCTCAGTGCTTCCCACTCCCACTGGTAAGCAAAGAAACTTCCCTCCTTCCTAATAAGGCAATGGATCAGTAACAGGAACTAAAAACAAAGCCCAGGGATCAGCAACTCTGAAACTGGACTACTCTAGTTCAGTAAGGTGGGAAAACAAGAGATTTTTTTTTTTTTTTTTACAGAGACAAAGAAAAAAACAGACAGTAAATGCTATAAATGCTTTTAAGCGGCTAGCACACTTGAGTGTGTTAGCCTACAGGTAAAATTAAGCAACAAATAAATTTTTAAGAGTGCAAAACAGTTAATCAACACAAAAACAGTTTAAATAGAATGCAGAGCTGTATAAACAGGCTAAGAAGCAGTCGCTAAGCAGTAAATATTCAGAAAGCCAGAAAAAATACTTAAATCAGTTATAGCAAATACAGTTATAACAAATGCTCTGAAATATACTGTATATTTCCAATATGTTTGAGAAGGACAGTCAGAACACAAGAAGGTTCAGGCGAAAAAGAAAAAAAAAGTTTTGTTTTACTTTTTGAAAAGGGAAAAAGAAGGAACAGAAGGCCTTATCAAATGTTCTCTCTGTATTAAGAAGAATGAGCTAATGACACTAGATTGGGAGGTGTGTCACAGTAGGGGCGGGCAACTGCAAAGCCACCAAGTATAAGAGCAAGACACCAACAGGGAGAGAGGGTGGCACAAAATAAAAGCACTACAGAGTCAAATGAAATTTTTTAAACAGATAAGGATTTGTGAAGATTCTGAATAGACAAAGTGCTTTATATATATTAAATTATAAAACAGTAATCTGTAAAAATAATCAAAAGATACTTATATTTTGTAGCTCAGTTCTTGGTCAAACAACTTCTCCAGCCTGCACTGTGTGCAAAGGCAAAGACCAGAACGACAACTTTTTTTTTACAAGAACACAAAAGAACCAGCCCCCACTAGCCAAGAGATAATTACACAGAGTAAATGTTTCAGTTTATACAGTAGCCTAAGACAGCAAAGCACTACAGAATCAAATGAAATTTTTTAAACAGATAAGGATTTGTGAAGATTCTGAAAAGACAAAGTGCTTTATATATATTAAATTATAAAAACAGTAATCTGTAAAAATAATCAAAAGATACTTATATTTTGTAGCTCAGTTGCGGTCAAACAACTTCTCCAGCCTGCACTGTGTGCAAAGACAAAGACCAGTGTATGTTGGTTATATAATAAATAAAGATGTTACCAGTACACTATATAGACATATAGCAGCTTTTGGTGATTATACTTTAAGCTTTTTAGCTTTGCAAGTGCTAACATTTGGCCTAAAAGGTGGTGATATTGTTAATAAGGTTGAGGTGGCTGAAATGAAATGGATCACTACCATTCAGGCACATAGGGCTCCTGGTTTGAATGGGAGTATACCTTTAAAACCTTTATCAAAAGCATGCAAATTGCCACACTGATTAATTGCTTTAATTATTTTAAATGGTTTTAGGGTATATAAAGATGTATGTTGTTTTTGGCATTTGTCTGATGAAGTTCAGTTTATTAGTATGAAAGTGCTTACATAATAAATTTTGTTTATTTTTAAGGCTGTGTTTGGCTGCTATATTATTTAATTGTTCATTGTTCATTTGTTTGGATATACCAACCTTCATTCACCAGGTAGATTTACTTCTTTGTATATTTACCGCAGTGTGGTATACTCAGTCCTTAGACATTAGTATATGCTATTGCAGCCTGCTTGGATACTTGGCAATATCTGCTGCCTAAGTAAATTGACTCAACAGCGCAGATATCCTGAGTGATAAAGATTGATTGGCTGGTGTGAGACTATATCGAGATACATAAAAACATTAATGGGGTCCAAGCAATTTACCCATTGCTATTCCTCCTAAAAAGGATGGGTTATGTCACCTCCAGGCATGCACTCCTATATAAAGTTTTTCCCAAACAGGTTGCTATTGAGATTGGTACCAGCATCTGCTGAATATGAATCTTCTTTGAGACTGTCACCAAGGCCCTGGATGAGGGAAAGTCAGTACATACAGCTTACCATGACTTGGCCAAGGCCTTTGACATAACGCTCACTTGGGCATGATCAAAAAGCTAAGTCAGCTTGGCAGAAACCATACTGGCTCACTGATAGGACTCACAAGGACAAAATAGATGCCACTACCACCGACAGCAGACCTGTCACTAGTGGTGTTCCTCAGGAATCTGTCCTGGGACCCATATTGTTTGGCATCTACTTCTCAGAGGTCCAGGCAAAGACAAAGGGCCTGTGGATGATCAAGTTTCTGGATGACTGTAAGTTGGGTGGTGTCATTGACTCTCCAAGTGATGTTAACATACTGCAAGAGGGTCTCACAGCAACAGATGACTGGTGCCAAAATCATAGTCTTAAGGTAAATGCAAAAAAAAAAAAGTATTATCATATCATTTGGCAAAAACACAGCCCCCCTACTGATTACCACATCAACAGCAACCCCCCCCAGCACACAACCCCAGTGGTAAGAGACCTGAGTACTCAGGTTGACAACAATATCACATTTGACCATCATGTAGCAGCAGTGGTCAGAAAAAAACCTTTACTTGGTTCATCTCATAAGTAAAGGGATTGCATGCAGAAAAAAGGGGGTTATTACCTCTCTGTACTCCTCCCTCATTAGGACTATAATTGTATATAATGCTCCATTTGGTATGTACCTCTCCAAACTCCTGCACCAACTGTAAAGGCTACAGAAATACCTCATAAAGAGAATTCATGACCTCCAACACCTGTCCTATGTGGACAGACTCAAATCACTATCACTCTACTCAGTATCATACAGATTGCTCAGAGGTGATCTGTATCTTGCCTACAAGGCAGTATCAGACCCTGCTATACTAGAGATGCTCTGTATCTGTAAGTCTAACTCCTCATGCATTACCCACGCCAAAGGCCTAAATCTAATATGTGACAGCAACAAAACCTGCTGGAGAGACAGCTTTATCTCCCAGAGGCTGCCCCGTCTCTGGAATAGACTTCTCATACATGTCAAACAGAGTAACTCACTGACCTTCAACAAGCGCAACCTTGATGAGTGGATGGCAAACCACAAATTTGTCTCAGGGGTTCCACCTTTGTCCCTCATTGACAGGGGCCAACAGGTGCTGACTGAGGTTTCTTTTTGGGGATAAACTCTTGGCAAGGCTTGTAAGGGCCCCAGAGCCATTAGCCTAATAACCTCCTATGATCCCACATCTAAATACATTGGATATGAAAGAATCCAATTAAAGGGATTCTTAAATCCTCCCTTTTTCCTCGTTAGGGTCATTGATTTGGCTGGATATCCCAGGAAATTACTTTTCTTAACCTTTAATCACAACATATAAGCACAAGTCTGGAGGAGGGAGTCCAACGTTTTCATCTTCTGGATTTTGGAAAAAGTATAATGTAGTCATCGGCAAAGAAAAATATTTTCACTTCAGTTCCAAAACATCTTAGATTTTAATTCCCGTGTTGGAATGCAAGACCATGCACAGCATTTTTGTGATTAGCAAGAAGTGTGCTGTGGATTAAGGGTACCCCTGGTGAGTACATTTCTGGGAATCAGTCCATTAGTTAAGTCCTTAGTCTGTGGCCGAACAGATAAAAATTGAACTGATCTAACAAACTCTTCTAGAAAGTCATTACTTTCAATACTGTCCAAAGATATCCCCACTGTATTGTCAATTTTCGAAGGCTATTTGATCTGTGATGGCTGCTTCAGATACTCTATGTAGCCTTTGAATTTATTCCTGCACTTCCTCAGATGATCAGTGCTACTCTATCCTGGAATGAATCCATTTTGACTTGGGTGAAAGAGCTTTGCCAATAGTACCTTTAACCTCCCTGCTAAAATGTTTGCATAAAGCTTAACATCTACATTAAGAAATGGGAAAAAGCCTCTAACTAGCCTTTCTGGTAGGATCTTTTCCTAACATGGACAGTTGATAACTACAACAAAAATCCTTCTTCCTAGAATCAACAGAATTCCTCCAATGCACTATATAGCTTCACACTGAGCCCATCAGGTCCAGGAGCTTTACCCTATTACAAAGACATGCATCTGGTGTGTTTTTCCCTGGGCCTCCACTGAAAATTGGCTTTGTTCCAATTCAGACTTTCCTGATTAACAAATAAATAAATAAAAATAAATTTAAGAAAAATGAAAATTATTTTAATAGCTCCTTCAACTCAATTGAGTGAAATTGGCTGGCTCACTTTCTCTTTATCTGTCTGTTAAACATTCTCAAGGTTTGACTCCCTTAAGAAAATTGAAGACCTCATCTATTGCTTTTAACTCATAGTCCTTTTGAAAATTCAGAGACTTATGGTACTCCATAATGGCAGCATTTTTATAATTCCTTGAACTGGTCATTCTCTGAAGCTGCTATGACTGAACACTCATTATACTGACTAAATATTTGCCCAGTTTATTCCTCTCGTTCTAAGATCTGTACACTGTTCTTTCTAAGTATAACATTTCTTTATCTTCCTGCATAATGTTTAAAGAGTTTTCCGCCTTCTTGTGTTTCCTCACAACATGGGGGGGGGGGGGTTGGGGGACACTAAACTTACACTCACTGCATTCCCTCCAAGCATAATTACCTTGCTTTTCCAGCTCCTTAATTTACGTTTCCCATTCCACTAACAATTTGACCTGAACTTGTTTTCTTACTTCTTTTAACTCTCCTTTAACTGACTTTCACCGGAGTGTGGGAGGAATTTTTCCTAGGATTTACATTCAATATATCTGGCCATGTTGTCATAGATGCTTATGACAGGAACATGCAGTATCAAAGGATCTATCCTCCACTGCCTTGGAACCCTATTTTCTGCACTGTTAGATAGCACTAACATTATAGTTTCATTTATGATACCACTAACAAGCTCATCAAAAGAAATCAAAAAATAATCAGTCCTATTGGCTGAGCTAACACCAGGATTAATTAGTACAATATCACGCCCTCCTGGGCTTAAGGAGCCCCAGATATCCACTAGCATAATCTGTGTAGAGCATTCTCTTATGATAGCTTGTAACCTCACATGTCCTTCTGAGTGTATCCAGGGCTGATTCCATACTAGTATTGAAATCCCACATTTAAACATACTATGATAGTCTTCTCTTATGGCCACCAGAACCCCAAAGAAATTAGAACAGAACTCAGGTCTATCCTTTTTTGTCCACATACTATGGCAAGAGTTAAACATCTCCCCAGAGTGTCAGAAACACCAGATACTCATCTCCCATTCTGTTCTTTTAGTTCACTTATATCCAACCAACCAAACAAGATTTGCCTTAATGCCAATAAAACACTCTGTTTGGCAGTCTCACTTGAATTGGAGTGTCCCATCCATCATCTGTTTCAACAAACATCTATGCCTCTAATTTATTTTATATTTTACGCCACACAAAATGTCTGTTTTCTGCCTCCTTATACAGTCTATAAGTGCCTTCATTTGCATGGTTTTGACAGAGACCTAATATTAACACAACATTCTGTAAACATTAAGAAAAGAAACATAATGCTACATGGTGCCTGATGTTAAAAAAACTACTAGTGGAGGGGCCAATGTTGTACAAAACACTGAGTGAGAGATTATGTATTAAATGTAAGGTAAAGGAAGCAAAGAACATGTGGTTATAGAATGTCACTGAGTAGCTAAATTATGGTCCATATTAAAAACATACAGTGGATGAAGGGATTAGAAGACACGAATATGGCTAAAATAATTTATGGTTTTACAGTAATGGTTGATGATGGTGGACACGATAAATGAGTGTTTTATATGCAGATTATTTACAATATTTGAAAAGCAAGAGCAAAATAGTTATTGTTTAGTAAAGTCTGGGATACAAATGAAATTTTAAGTTTTTGGTATGGCAAAAATAACTTCAGCACCTGAAGTATTTCTTCGGCACCTGGGATATTTCAAGGAACTATCATAAAAGTTTGAAGAAGTGAAAGGTTTTGTAAACGGTACTAATAACTGTATAGTGCTATGCCTAGCACAAGATGAAACTGATCATAGTGAAACAGCTGCTAAACAGGGACTGTACAGTTTGAGATTAAATAAGAGAAAGTGTAAGTAACATCAGAGTGACAAATGTAAAATAATTAAGTCATGTCTTGCCACCAGGGGGAACTTAAGCAGGGTAAAGAAAGAGCAATATCATATATATCATTGCCAAAAGACATGAAGGCATATATGTCAGAGTTATTAATGCTTTGGATAAAGCTATTGGAACCAGCTGTCACCTGAAAGTAAGAATATGAGGAGAAATCATTTTTAAATGCTTAAAAGACAACCGAATTACATCGAAATATTCTCATGTAAATAAGTTGTGCTCCAAAGTAGGTGCATGCAAAATATTGCAGAGATTGTGATCTCGCAAAGGAGTTGACAGTTTGATGTAGAGGTTTAAGACTATATGCTGCTAGACCTAGTCCCTGCAGCAGTCTGAGTTTGATTTCCACAGCCTCTATTTTCATGTTACCTAACCAGACATTGCTTCACCTTAGAAAATGGAATGCATGCCTGTTGGGCTTAACTGGTTAGCAAACCTGTTTGTGTGCATATTTGCCTATGTGCAGTATTAAAGCTAGGTCTGGATGATAGGTATGGCTTGCTTGGTACAAACTCTCAAGGGTGTGATTAGCATTGCTGAAAAGTTGCTGATCAGGCACGAGTCAGGAGCAGGATTCCTATAAGCAGCTGCAGCTAATATAATGGGTGCATAACTGAATGGGTTTCATAGTTAGTGATTGTAGCAAGGAGTTTGTAACTGAACTCATTGTAGTTATACTCAAAATAGGAGGTAATTGCAGTTAAGTCTGCACATAATCCACCTGGACTGCCCTTTATCCTCCTTGTTTAGAGGCTTCCTTTGTAATATAAAAATACAGTTTACTCCAGCAACATTGCAACATCCTTTTCCTATTCCTTTGCCATCAGTGCCTTTATTTGCAAGATTTACACGAGGGTGCCATACTAAGAAAGTCAGTAATTATTTATTTTAATTTTATTTGCCTTTTTTTTGAATGGATTAATCCCACTAGGCCAGTGACTTCTTTACAGGGTTGACCCAAAGTTGAGCTGCAAAGTCACAGTGGCAGGTACTGTATTAACAGAGTTTAGAGGGTATGGCTGAGGCATCAGTGGGGCATGTAGATGCTGGGCGAGAGGCGATTGTGTAAGAGGTACTCCAACTGAATGATAATTTGACTTCAGAGACTCTAAGACACTTGTTGGAGAAGGAGCCATCCACTTCTGAGAGTGTCACAGTTGGATGTTTTTGAATGCTGCAGTTTGTCAGAAGCCTCAGTGAGCACTGATGAAGAGTCAGGAAGAGACTTGTGTATCTCTTAGGGCTTGAATGGGTCTGAAAGTATGAAAGGAAGCAGAGAAACCTGCTTGAAATCATGCTTAAGTAGCTGTAACTGTAACTGTGGACCAGCATTGCATTGTGCGAGAAAAGACTATTAGTTTGTGCAGTTTTAAACATGGATAAGCCAGTGGAAAGATGCTTTATGTGGGACTTGTTAATTACACTATTGGGATTTTGGAAGGAAACATATCCATTCCTTGATCCACTCGGGTCAGGGATAATTTTTGTGAGGTTAATTTCAACTCTTCTGGATTCTTATCAGACTTTTTTCACAAACTGCATACTGTGAACTTTCTTGGACCCATTATAGTTTTGTAGGAACTGCACACAAGTATAAACAGAAACTATCGGTGCAATTTTGAAGTGCTGTTTTAACAGACTCTTAAGGAAGACTATATTTTACTACTATTTGCTAAACTGTAAATGGGCTTAGGAATATTGTGATAACAGAGATATTTGGACTCGGGCTTGAAACGTTTGGGCCACCTTGTTTGTACAGGATGGCCAGATGTAACATAGAGACATAGCTAGTGTGCTTAACCTATATGAGGTCATTGGTAATAGTAGCTGTTGTATTGCCTAATAAGTTTAATTTTAGCAGGATCAGAAATGATCAAGACAAAGAAGTCAGGCAATGGTCACTTTATTACAGTAAAATTAGACAGTACATATAAAACAACATAGTATAACTTAAATAAATTCATCATAGTATATCAAGAAATAACAGAATTAATACATCATCTATAAAGTTAAAAGCTTCAGCCTTGCCAGCACTTTGACTGGGAAGCCCCTTTTCAGTTAGGCAGGCGTCTCTATCGGGAAAGTCCCTGGGCATTCCACAGGTGAGGCTTCTGTCTGACTGAACAGAAAATCCCATCTTTTATTAAGTATGTGTGTTGACACACATAGGATTAGCAAAGGCTATACTGGAACAAAACACCGGTGTTGGCCAGACTCCCACGAGTGCTCCAAGTAAGCCTGCTCATTCCTGTGATTAAGTGAAAACATAAAGGAATGTGCAAAACAAGTTATCTACCTGGTCTCAGCATCAGGTAACGTGTGCATAAACAAGAAGGAGTGTTAAAAACAAGTTATCTACCTGGTCTCAGCATCAGGTAACGTGCATAAACAAGAAGGAGTGTTAAAAACAAGTTATCTACCTGGTCTCAGCATCAGGTAACGTGTGCATAAACAAGAAGGAGTGTTAAAAACAAGTTATCTACCTGGTCTCAGCATCAGGTAATGTGCATAAACAAGAAGGAGTGTTAAAAACAAGTTATCTACCTGGTCTCAGCATCAGGTAACGTGTGCATAAACAAGAAGGAGTGTTAAAACAAGTTATCTACCTGGTCTCAGCATCAGGTAGCGTGCATAAACAAGAAGGAGTGTTAAAACAAGTTATCTACCTGGTCTCAGCATCAGGTAACGTGTGCATAAACAAGAAGGAGTGTTAAAAACAAGTTATCTACCTGGTCTCAGCATCAGGTAACGTGTGCATAAACAAGAAGGAGTGTTAAAAACAAGTTATCTACCTGGTCTCAGCATCAGGTAATGTGCATAAACAAGAAGGAGTGTTAAAAACAAGTTATCTACCTGGTCTCAGCATCAGGTAACGTGTGCATAAACAAGAAGGAGTGTTAAAACAAGTTATCTACCTGGTCTCAGCATCAGGTAACGTGCATAAACAAGAAGGAGTGTTAAAAACAAGTTATCTACCTGGTCTCAGCATCAGGTAACGTGCATAAACAAGAAGGAATGTTAAAAACAAGTTATCTACCTGGTCTCAGCATCAGGTAACGTGTGCATAAACAAGAAGGAGTGTTAAAAACAAGTTATCTACCTGGTCTCAGCATCAGGTAACGTGTGCATAAACAAGAAGGAGTGTTAAAAACAAGTTATCTACCTGGTCTCAGCATCAGGTAACGTGTGCATAAACAAGAAGGAGTGTTAAAAACAAGTTATCTACCTGGTCTCAGCATCAGGTAACGTGCATAAACAAGAAGGAGTGTTAAAAACAAGTTATCTACCTGGTCTCAGCATCAGGTAACGTGCATAAACAAGAAGGAATGTTAAAAACAAGTTATCTACCTGGTCTCAGCATCAGGTAACGTGTGCATAAACAAGAAGGAGTGTTAAAGACAAGTTATCTACCTGGTCTCAGCATCAGGTAGCGTGTGCATAAACAAGAAGGAGTGTTAAAAACAAGTTATCTACCTGGTCTCAGCATCAGGTAGCGTGTGCATAAACAAGAAGGAGTGTTAAAACAAGTTATCTACCTGGTCTCAGCATCAGGTAACGTGCATAAACAAGAAGGAATGTTAAAAACAAGTTATCTACCTGGTCTCAGCATCAGGTAACGTGCATAAACAAGAAGGAGTGTTAAAACAAGTTATCTACCTGGTCTCAGCATCAGGTAACGTGTGCATAAACAAGAAGGAGTGTTAAAACAAGTTATCTACCTGGTCTCAGCATCAGGTAGCGTGTGCATAAACAAGAAGGAGTGTTAAAACAAGTTATCTACCTGGTCTCAGCATCAGGTAACGTGTGCATAAACAAGAAGGAGTGTTAAAAACAAGTTATCTACCTGGTCTCAGCATCAGGTAACGTGTGCATAAACAAGAAGGAGTGTTAAAACAAGTTATCTACCTGGTCTCAGCATCAGGTAACGTGCATAAACAAGAAGGAGTGTTAAAACAAGTTATCTACCTGGTCTCAGCATCAGGTAACGTGCATAAACAAGAAGGAGTGTTAAAAACAAGTTATCTACCTGGTCTCAGCATCAGGTAACGTGCATAAACAAGAAGGAATGTTAAAAACAAGTTATCTACCTGGTCTCAGCATCAGGTAACGTGCATAAACAAGAAGGAGTGTTAAAAACAAGTTATCTACCTGGTCTCAGCATCAGGTAACGTGTGCATAAACAAGAAGGAGTGTTAAAAACAAGTTATCTACCTGGTCTCAGCATCAGGTAACGTGTGCATAAACAAGAAGGAGTGTTAAAACAAGTTATCTACCTGGTCTCAGCATCAGGTAACGTGCATAAACAAGAAGGAGTGTTAAAAACAAGTTATCTACCTGGTCTCAGCATCAGGTAACGTGCATAAACAAGAAGGAGTGTTAAAAACAAGTTATCTACCTGGTCTCAGCATCAGGTAACGTGTGCATAAACAAGAAGGAGTGTTAAAAACAAGTTATCTACCTGGTCTCAGCATCAGGTAGCGTGCATAAACAAGAAGGAGTGTTAAAAACAAGTTATCTACCTGGTCTCAGCATCAGGTAACGTGTGCATAAACAAGAAGGAGTGTTAAAACAAGTTATCTACCTGGTCTCAGCATCAGGTAGCGTGTGCATAAACAAGAAGGAGTGTTAAAACAAGTTATCTACCTGGTCTCAGCATCAGGTAACGTGTGCATAAACAAGAAGGAGTGTTAAAAACAAGTTATCTACCTGGTCTCAGCATCAGGTAACGTGTGCATAAACAAGAAGGAGTGTTAAAAACAAGTTATCTACCTGGTCTCAGCATCAGGTAACGTGCATAAACAAGAAGGAGTGTTAAAAACAAGTTATCTACCTGGTCTCAGCATCAGGTAACGTGTGCATAAACAAGAAGGAGTGTTAAAACAAGTTATCTACCTGGTCTCAGCATCAGGTAACGTGTGCATAAACAAGAAGGAGTGTTGAAAACAAGTTATCTACCTGGTCTCAGCATCAGGTAACGTGCATAAACAAGAAGGAGTGTTAAAAACAAGTTATCTACCTGGTCTCAGCATCAGGTAACGTGTGCATAAACAAGAAGGAGTGTTAAAACAAGTTATCTACCTGGTCTCAGCATTAGGTAACGTGCATAAACAAGAAGGAGTGTTAAAAACAAGTTATCTACCTGGTCTCAGCATCAGGTAACGTGTGCATAAACAAGAAGGAGTGTTAAAACAAGTTATCTACCTGGTCTCAGCATCAGGTAACGTGTGCATAAACAAGAAGGAGTGTTAAAACAAGTTATCTACCTGGTCTCAGCATCAGGTAACGTGTGCATAAACAAGAAGGAGTGTTAAAAACAAGTTATCTACCTGGTCTCAGCATCAGGTAACGTGTGCATAAACAAGAAGGAGTGTTAAAAACAAGTTATCTACCTGGTCTCAGCATCAGGTAACGTGCATAAACAAGAAGGAGTGTTAAAAACAAGTTATCTACCTGGTCTCAGCATCAGGTAACGTGTGCATAAACAAGAAGGAGTGTTAAAAACAAGTTATCTACCTGGTCTCAGCATCAGGTAACGTGTGCATAAACAAGAAGGAGTGTTAAAAACAAGTTATCTACCTGGTCTCAGCATCAGGTAACGTGCATAAACAAGAAGGAGTGTTAAAACAAGTTATCTACCTGGTCTCAGCATCAGGTAACGTGTGCATAAACAAGAAGGAGTGTTAAAACAAGTTATCTACCTGGTCTCAGCATCAGGTAACGTGTGCATAAACAAGAAGGAGTGTTAAAACAAGTTATCTACCTGGTCTCAGCATCAGGTAATGTGCATAAACAAGAAGGAGTGTTAAAAACAAGTTATCTACCTGGTCTCAGCATCAGGTAACGTGTGCATAAACAAGAAGGAGTGTTAAAAACAAGTTATCTACCTGGTCTCAGCATCAGGTAACGTGCATAAACAAGAAGGAGTGTTAAAAACAAGTTATCTACCTGGTCTCAGCATCAGGTAACGTGTGCATAAACAAGAAGGAGTGTTAAAACAAGTTATCTACCTGGTCTCAGCATCAGGTAACGTGTGCATAAACAAGAAGGAGTGTTAAAAACAAGTTATCTACCTGGTCTCAGCATCAGGTAACGTGCATAAACAAGAAGGAGTGTTAAAACAAGTTATCTACCTGGTCTCAGCATCAGGTAACGTGTGCATAAACAAGAAGGAGTGTTAAAACAAGTTATCTACCTGGTCTCAGCATCAGGTAACGTGTGCATAAACAAGAAGGAGTGTTAAAAACAAGTTATCTACCTGGTCTCAGCATCAGGTAATGTGCATAAACAAGAAGGAGTGTTAAAAACAAGTTATCTACCTGGTCTCAGCATCAGGTAACGTGTGCATAAACAAGAAGGAGTGTTAAAAACAAGTTATCTACCTGGTCTCAGCATCAGGTAACTTGTGCATAAACAAGAAGGAGTGTTAAAAACAAGTTATCTACCTGGTCTCAGCATCAGGTAATGTGCATAAACAAGAAGGAGTGTTAAAAACAAGTTATCTACCTGGTCTCAGCATCAGGTAACGTGCATAAACAAGAAGGAGTGTTAAAAACAAGTTATCTACCTGGTCTCAGCATCAGGTAACGTGCATAAACAAGAAGGAGTGTTAAAAACAAGTTATCTACCTGGTCTCAGCATCAGGTAACGTGCATAAACAAGAAGGAGTGTTAAAAACAAGTTATCTACCTGGTCTCAGCATCAGGTAACGTGTGCATAAACAAGAAGGAGTGTTAAAAACAAGTTATCTACCTGGTCTCAGCATCAGGTAACGTGTGCATAAACAAGAAGGAATGTTAAAAACAAGTTATCTACCTGGTCTCAGCATCAGGTAACGTGTGCATAAACAAGAAGGAGTGTTAAAACAAGTTATCTACCTGGTCTCAGCATCAGGTAACGTGTGCATAAACAAGAAGGAGTGTTAAAACAAGTTATCTACCTGGTCTCAGCATCAGGTAACGTGCATAAACAAGAAGGAGTGTTAAAAACAAGTTATCTACCTGGTCTCAGCATCAGGTAACGTGTGCATAAACAAGAAGGAGTGTTAAAAACAAGTTATCTACCTGGTCTCAGCATCAGGTAACGTGTGCATAAACAAGAAGGAGTGTTAAAAACAAGTTATCTACCTGGTCTCAGCATCAGGTAATGTGCATAAACAAGAAGGAGTGTTAAAAACAAGTTATCTACCTGGTCTCAGCATCAGGTAACGTGTGCATAAACAAGAAGGAGTGTTAAAAACAAGTTATCTACCTGGTCTCAGCATCAGGTAACGTGTGCATAAACAAGAAGGAGTGTTAAAACAAGTTATCTACCTGGTCTCAGCATCAGGTAATGTGCATAAACAAGAAGGAGTGTTAAAAACAAGTTATCTACCTGGTCTCAGCATCAGGTAACGTGCATAAACAAGAAGGAGTGTTAAAAACAAGTTATCTACCTGGTCTCAGCATCAGGTAACGTGCATAAACAAGAAGGAGTGTTAAAAACAAGTTATCTACCTGGTCTCAGCATCAGGTAACGTGCATAAACAAGAAGGAATGTTAAAAACAAGTTATCTACCTGGTCTCAGCATCAGGTAACGTGCATAAACAAGAAGGAGTGTTAAAAACAAGTTATCTACCTGGTCTCAGCATCAGGTAACGTGCATAAACAAGAAGGAGTGTTAAAAACAAGTTATCTACCTGGTCTCAGCATCAGGTAACGTGCATAAACAAGAAGGAGTGTTAAAAACAAGTTATCTACCTGGTCTCAGCATCAGGTAACGTGCATAAACAAGAAGGAATGTTAAACACAAGTCATAAAGTAACCTCATTCCCATAGTTGCATAGAAAAAATAGAGGAAAATACAGCATAAAGAATATTAACCCTTTAATATATCAGCCTTACTATACCAAGTCAGCAGTCAACTCACTTACACTCAAAGTATATCACATTTGTATCATATTTGGTCCTTTGACTGCTGACTTAAGTATATAAAATAATACGTGAGAAGCTTTTTTGTATATGCAGTATGTTAAATAGAAATTCCAAATAGTTAATAAAACGAGTATTATTAATATGGGGGTATATTATCCAATTTAACATCCAGTGAATGTATCCCACCAGTTATGTGCTGAATCTTATTCAGTCTTTCTTGCTCATTCAATTTGTCACAATTATACTGTTCATTTCATAATGCAATATACTTTGATTTACAATCTGTAAATGTTTTTGTAACAGATGAGTATTATTAATTACTCTATGCAAAGAATTCAATGAAAATGTGAGGTTGGGATAATACAGAGCATCTGGTAGCCAGAGAAAATATATTCCAGTATAGGTTCATAGATTAGTACTAGGCTAACTGCTCTTGTGAGCCATTTTAAGCCTAGCCAGTTATCCCTTGTGAGACTCAAACCCTGCACCTTGTGTTTGTAAGGCAAACACCTTAACCATTAGGCCACTCTCCCAACCAAAAGTATGAATCTCAGGAGTAAATTTCATTATGCCGGGTGGTTGCAGTGATGCAGCGGTTAGAGTTGTCACCTGACAGCAAGAGGTTCTCTGATTCAGTTCTTGGCTGGGGTGTTTTCTGTGTGGAGTATGAATGTTCTCCCTACAGTCACTTGGGTTTTGTCCGGGTTCTCTAGTTTCCTCCCACATTCCAAAGACATGCAGTAGGTGGATTGGACACTATAAATTGTCTGTGAGAGTGCATGTATGAGTGAGTGGTATGAATAAACTTCTGCAGCATGGCTAGCCACCTGGTGGTGTAAACCTTGGCTCAAGATGATTGTCACTGCTGAAGTGACACCTTCCATACCTCTCAACTGTACAGATTTTTGCAGAATTTTCAGATTTTGGCCTCATATTTGTGGTCCGCTTTTCATAAAATTGTGGTTTTCAGGCAAATTAGTGGCAAATCATTAAAGACTGGTTAGAAAATAATGATAGACATTTGAGTTGCAGACTTCATATCCTTTTGAAAATTCATGCCAATGCAAAACCTGTTATTCTATCAACTTTCTAATTTGCAAGAGCAATATTTAAAAGTTGTCCCTATTTTTGCCCTCTGTCCCACTTTTATTTATGGCTTTGTCCAGATTCCTTGCTTAACAGTTTAAGAGGTATATGACCCCGACCCCATGTGCAAAGTGGGAAAAAGGGGTTGAGAATGGATGGAAACCGAATGTGCAATATTACTTAAACATCCTGCAAAAGGATGACCAAGATTATATGACAATAACTGATTAGTTACTAAACATCTAAATTACGAAGCAATTTCTGTAAAGTTTCAAAAGTGGAAGGTAATATAGTCCATTTACATATGTTAACTGAATGTTGAAGAAAGCATGGTTCACATACAGGAGAATGCTGTCCACAGATTAGTCTGTTCATAGTACCGGTGCAATGCTCCAGCCTGTGCATTCTGTTAGAGAACTCTTTGACATTTCCTTCCACTTCTGCTAGCCAATTATTAAAAAGGATATATAGGAGGGCCAAATCCTATGGGTAATACTAAAAATTCACACGTTATTCTAGTATCAGTAACATTATAATGAACTATCTGTCCAATACAATGTTTATCAGTAAATTTGTTTTTATCAAAGGATGACTTTATCCAATTATTTTTAGGAATCCATTTGTAAAACAATTGTCACTAAACATATTCATTATTAAATAATAATTTAGTTTGAACAGAATTCCTTTGTGTCTGTATATTCATAGACTGTAGAGTACATTTGGTCCAGTTTACAAATTGAGTTACATTTGCTTCAATTAAATTAAACTGTGTCATAAATTATTTTTCATAGTTAACAGTCTGTTTTTGAGTGTGCCACACAGTGGGGTTCCACTGAGCCTGTAATGGGCAACCTGAGAGATATCCTGACCAGTAGTATTCAATTTATTAGCTAAGACTTCAACATCAATTGCATTTTGGGTTCGTAACCCAGTTCCTACACCTCCTAACAAGGTGTCATACCAAGCTTGTCTTCTACACATTTCAGTGTTCGAGAAAGTAATAAAATGTAATAAGTATTTTGATATTCTTGCCCTACATATTTACACGTTGAAGGAATTTTTAGTATTTGATCAAAATGTGCTGTAGGATTATTATTTAGTATAGTTATAACTGAAGCCCATGCATTCTTATTACTAATATCAGTAGTGTTCATGCAAAATAATGCAGTAATATTTTGTAGATACATAGTAAAATCAAAAATGTCTGTATTGGTTTTACAGCAATTATACCTAGTTTCATAATTTCTATTGCAATTAATATCAACATTACAGCATTTTATATCCGTTTTGTTAGTTACTTCAATCATAACTTCTCCTTCGTCTAATAATTTTCGTTTTACATGTCCTTTTTGTGCTCTCCAAATAGTTGTGTTCCTGTAATGGTCATATTTGCAATGCCACAACCTTCATTAGCTGAACATGTAACATTTCTATGATGATTAATCCATCCACACTGTATTGTAATATTAAGTTTCTCTACTTTCACACCCGATGTTACGGATTCGACCAGATGGACTCCATACAGTACAATGATTGCTATGCATTGCAATGTAATCTGAAATCACAAAACGGCAATACATTTATTCTTGTAGCTAACATTTGTATGCAGGTACATATTCCCATGTTTCATGTTGTCATCTCATTACTATAATGGCGTTATTTTTTTTCCTATAGCAACAATTTCAGCTGGCTCAGATAATTTATTTGGTGATTGGATCCAAATTTTTGCACCATTATTTATGTTTGTGGCTCCAAATCCCATATCTCCTCTAACTATCACAATGGTAGGAGCCATTCCCTTTACCACAGACCCACCATACACTAGTATTATGAGAATTTGAGCCACTTTGCCCCCTTTTGTATTAGCAAGTTTGAAGTGCCTACTGTTTATTAATGTCACTTTGATTTCACCTTGGTAATCAGCATCAGTGGGACCTCCCATAACCTGTATACCTTTTAATGCTAGTCCTGATTGGGGTGCTATCAAACCACAATGTTCAGAAGGTATTTGAACTCCTAGTCCTGTTTCAATCAATTGAATGTCTCTGGGTTTTAACCTATACATTTGTAAGGCATGCAAGTCTAAACCTGCTGCTTCTGGAGTTGCTCTAAATGGAGCCAGAGCACCCTCTTTCATTTCCCAGTACACAATGGTATTGGTAGCTGCATAAACTTTGATCTGCAATGATGGAGTCAACATCCCTCATTAGAGGAGTCTTTCTGCAATTGGTCTGTTGTTTAAAATTTGCACAGCCATGTTCAAATTGTCTCTCCAATTTTGTAGGCAACCATTTCCCAACTTTCTTAATTGTTCTTTTAACAATCCATTCAATCACTAAATCAGACCTGCTGCTTGTAGGTAATAAGGGATGTGACACATCCATTATGTGTTCTGCTGTTTACTATAATCCTGCACCATTTTTCCCTTACAATGTGAGCCATTGTCACTTTGTATCTGGAGAGGAATGCCATAGTACAAAGTGATCAATTCAGTTGTTTTTAAGGTGTTTACCTGTGTAGCTCTTTTACGTGGAGAGGATAGTAAATACCTTAAATATGTATCTACTGCTGTACATACATATTGACATCCGTTACTAAAGGGTAACAGTCCTGTGTAATCTAGTTGACAGGTTCACCCAGGTAGCTTACCTCTGCCTAAGTACCCCTGTACAATGTGTGGTATTGGTTTATGTTGCATATGCTGACATACAGAGCATCGTAGAATAACAATGTTAATTACATCCATAGAAGTCAGAATACCTCTTGTTTGTGCCCACCTTTAAGTGGCCTTTTCTCCCAAATGTCCACCCTTCTGATGAGCCTACTTTGCCATGCCGAACTGCTCTGATGTATTCTTGTCAGTATCCTTGTCAGCCTCCACTTCAGCAGTTTTAGTTTGCTCATCTGTAATTGAATTAAACCATCATTCTGGAGAATGAGTTGTACAATGAGCATCTACATAATACACAGTAACAGTGCTCTGAGATAGCCTTTCCCATATTTGCTGCCATAATTTCTTTCCCCACACCTCTTCTGAATGTATATTCCAGTTATTCTTTTGCCATGTAGGCAACCATCTAGCTAAACCATTTGCTGCAGACCAGGAATTAGTGTACATATGACATGTTCCTGGTGTTTCCAGTCTTAAAGCTTGAAACTATGCACATAGTTCAGCATATTGGCTACTCTTACCAACCTGTGCTGGTTAACAGCTTTTTAGTGGTAAGCTTATAAGACACAGCTTTCCAACACCTTTTGTTTCCTACATATTTTGCTGATCCATCAGTAAACCAGGCATGTTGCCTTTGCTGTAATGATAATTGAGCAAAAGGTTGTCCCCATTTAACCAGAGATTCAACCACTGAAGTTGCTCTAGGTGACAATTTTGATTGTGATTTATTAGTCCCAGGTATGTGAGCTATTTTCTCATGTAACATAGCTACCTTTCCTGCACCTGTTTTAGCCCAATCCTGAATGTACCATTTCCATTTAATTACACTGGCTTATTGTGTGGGTCCTATCCTGTTTGTTTTGGGTGAAATCATTACCCATTGCATAATGTGAATTTCAGGTCTCACAGCTATAGCCCTACAGTCATTTATTCAGTATCTACAAGATGCTAGTAACAAGATAGTAGTTGTTTTTCAAAGAGAATATACCTACTGCCAGCTTCGGGTAATTTTTTAGTCCAAATCCCAAAGTTACTCGCTTTGCACCTTGTTTTTGCCATAAGCTCCAATTAGCATATTGATCATGTACTGACACATGCAACTCTACTTCATCTTTTTGCATGGGCCATAAATCAAGAGTCTGTGGTATAGCTTGCTTAGCCCTTTCAAATGCCTGCTGCTGTTGTACCTGTCTCTTATTTTGAAGGGTTGGGAATTCTAAAATATTTTGCCTAGCTTTTGGTAAAATCTCTGTGTCCATGATGCCATTGGATACCCAGAAACTTCACAGTTTGAGCTGGTCCTTGGATTTTAGTTGGATTAATTCCCCATCCCTTCGATTTCATGTATTCAGTTACTTGCACTGCCTTTTCAACCGATCCCTGAATCAGAATGTCATCTATGTAATGAGATATTTCTATCTCCTTTGGAACTTGCATTTCATTAAGATGTTCAGCCACTACCCTGTGACATATGGTTGGGCTATGTAGGTAACACTGAGGTAATCTTGTAAAAGTATACTCCCTACCTTGCCAAGTAAATGCAGACTGCACATAATTCTTCTCAGATATTGGTATGGTGAAAAAGGCATTTGCCAAGTCAATTACAACATACCAAGTTCCCTCATGTTTTTGTATGTTTTCAGTCAGTGTGATAGTATCTGGAACTGCAGACGTTAGAGAAGGAGTATCTTTATTCAATTCCTGAAGATCTACCGTCATTCTCCATGAACCATCACGATTGTTCCATGCAGTAGTGATTGTTTTTAAAACACCTGCATTCAGTAAATCTTGAATAGTCTCTCCTGTCTCTTTATGCCCCCCAGGAATGCGATATTGTTTCATGCTCACTACCTTAGTAGTCGAAGGTAATTCTACCGGTGACATTTTAACATGTACCACCATAAAAGACATAGCTGATAATGTATGGTTTTGTGCCAAATCAATATTAGCCATCTGCAAAATTCAAAGTCAACCCTTTCAAAATGTCAATCCCAGTTATATATTCTGGAAAAGGTACAATCAAAATAGGATATTTCTTTTTAGGTAACTGCCCTTTTTTTCATTTCAAATACTGTTTAAACAGCTTCAGTTTTTTCCCCTCCTAATCCTGTAATAGTAACATATTGTCCTTTAAACAAGTTTGGGTTTCCATAAATTAAAGAGGTCTCTGCTCTGGTATCAACCAGGGCTCAAACTCTTTGCTCATTTTTATTATGGTAGTGAATTACAAGATCTAAATAAGGTCATGGATCTTTATGAGCCCATACCCCACCAGAGCTTGGTCAATTTCCTAATCAAAATATAAAATTGTACACACTGAAGACAAGAACAAAACACCCGCTCACAAATGGAACACTCCTAAGGTTGAAGCAAGCAGTAGCACAATCCAAAATAACACAACTAATATTAATCTTCTGCAGAAGTCCTCAAGATAAAAAATAAGATGAAACAGAACAATTCAAATTTATTTTCACACAGACAAGCACTTTTGTTCCCCAATGGAAACTTCATCAGATAAAAATTCAACAAATCAATGTTTCTTTTAAACTAAAACACCCCCTTGACATCATTCCAGACCCATACCTCCAGTTTTATTCTTAAAAAGCTATTAACAAATATTCCACCCTACAACTTATAAACATACATAAAAAAATTAAATATGCATATACATATATAAATATATGAATATATAACCTATACACACAGACACACACACACACATATATATATATATATATATATATATATATATATATATATATATATATATATATATATTTAAGGTCTATATTATATAGATGAACAATTAAAATCTCAACTTACCTTTCATCGACCTGTATGTGTCGAACCTGCACATCATCGAACAGCCAAATCTTCGAATTCTTTCTAAGGGAATGAAATCAGTTGGCCGTTATTTTAAATCCACCCTTTTCCCAACTGTAGTGCAATCTCAGTGTTAGTATATTTACTTAGGGGGGTGTGCGGGGCACAGCCCACCACATCAGGAGTTGTGGTGGACAAAGCCCCCCCACTTTCATAGTGTTTTTTGTAATGTGGTGTACATTGTTGGGCTACCGATTTCTTTCCCTTAGAAAGAAATCAATGATTTGGCCGTTCAATGATATGCAACTTCGACATATATGGTTCGATGAAAGGTAAGTTGAGCTTTTAATTGTTTGTCCATATAATATAGATCCGTGTGTGTGTGTTTCAATAAAACTATGTATATTATTCAGTGTATAGAATTAAGTAAGAATCAGTGTATGTAAAAACAAAGAATCAAACCCAGGAACTTCTGCATATTAGGCAGATGTAATTACCACTACAATACAAAACCTTCAGTGTATGCAATTCCTTCTACCTTTGCATTCAGCTTTAAAATGCTACTAATCAACACCTGTTCATGTAGCCCTGGCCAACACATAGCATTCAAATGTAATTGCCATATGAGCTCACTTTTTTTTCTAAAAAATAAAAAAAAAGAGGAAAAATGATATATTTTAAAATTATTCTTACTATTCCCAGTTACCTCAGACTGTGACAGGACATATGCACCAGAATCTGGAAGAATCATTGGTTCTATAACCTCCCTCTGTTGTTCCCGCTCCTGCCTTTATAACTCCCCCTTGTGGTTGATTGTTCAGAGAAAAAACTTCCCTCCTGGGGGGATGGTTCCTCTGTCTCTGTTGTAAATTTCTCAGCCATTCTCAGCATCTGAGATAGGGCTGTTCCTCCCCTCTACAAAACAGTCTCTTGCATATTTTCCCTGTTAACATCAGGTACAACTAGTGGAGAACCGTTATTAAACTTAGTACACTATTCTTGTGAAAGATGTTGTGGGGGATAAGCAGTATTCTCCTTATAAGCACTTTGATCACTTATAAGTTTTTTCACCTTCCTGCTTTTAAGTACTTCAAGCTTATGATCTATGCTTTTAAACATCTGTACATAATCACATTCATTTATTTATACTGAGGGCTTTGTGAAATCAACTTATCCAATTGTGTTACTTGTTTGGACAATGATTCTTTCATTATGTCTCACAGCTAGACTCATATAATCAATCCCATGCTTATTAAACAATTCCAAAACCTCATTATGAAATTCAGAACCAGCCACCAATCCTGTAGGAAAGCACCACACGTGCAATCCCTTAGGTAGAATATTTACCTTAATACACTCTAAAAAATACACATTATCAAGCTGTCATTTCTTAATTTTTAACAATAAATAATCCAGTTCAGAAAGCCTGTAACTTCACTTACTTGGTCATTAAAAAAATAAGTCCGTTTAACTAACCCGTCATTTAAAACAGGTGGAACATTCTAATGAACAGTTCTATTATTTAACGCTGTATTCTGTCCATTATTGACCTGCTGAATATCCAGGGGTGGAATATTATAGCAATAACCCACGCCTGGGTGTGGGTAATGTGGGATTTACCCATGGTTGGCGTGGTTTTGTCCTGAGGGCGAAGCCCAAGGGACCAAACAAAGACAATCGTGGGTAAATCCCGCATTACCCACACCCAGAAGTGGGTTATTGCTATTATACTATGACATTATTTAAGAAAATAAATAATTACTTTTCTTAAATAATGGCATTGTATAATGCCTCTTTGCTGCCCTTCCGCAGCTGTCTGGTATCCGCGGCAGTTCTGATGTACTGCGCATGCCTACGCAGTACATCAGAGCTGTGGCCAAAAGCAACGGAGAAAGCAAGATCTCGGTTGCTTTTTACTGTTTCGCTATGTTAAATGGGTTTAACTGTTTCGCTATGTTAAATGGGTTTAACATAGCGAGACAGCTTTAAAATAAGCAACAGAGATATCCGTTGCTTATTTTAAAGCTGTCTCGCTATGTTAAACCCATTTAACACAGCGAGACAGGTTTAAAAAAAAAGCAACGGAGAAAGCAAGATCTCCATTGCTTTTTACACACTGTCACTATGTTAAAGGAGTTTAACATAGTGAGACAGCTTTAAAAAAAGCAACAGAGATATCCATTGCTTTTTTTAAACCTGTGTCGCTATGTTAAACTCTCTTAACATAGCGAGACAGTGTTTTAAACCTTTTTCCATTAGTATAAGTCGATTTACAACGTGCACGCTGGCCAATCAGCGTGTACGTTTTGGAATATTAATGGGGGGTCATGGTATAATACTCAAATGTCTTTCTAGTTCTAACACCATTACAGGGTTTGTGTGTGTCTGTACCTCTTCATTACTATCCCTCTGTTGCTGCCATGGGAAGATACCATTCTCTGAAGAAACTGCAGGTTGGGAGAAAAGTTCCAGTCTTTCTAAACATTGTGAAATTTGCTGAATTGAAAGAGTCAAATTTGCAATCAAAGACATTAAATCCTGTGAACTTGAAACCTAGGGCTCAGCCATCAGTGAATCAGAAGCCATAGTACCACTAAAATATAAAATTGTAGACACTGAAGATAAACCAGAAGAACAAAACATCCGCTCACTAACAGAACAATCCTCAGGTTGAAGCAAGCAGTAGCACAATCCAAAATAACACAACTAATATTAATCTTCTGCAAGAACCCTCAAGATAAAAAATAAGATGAAACAGAAAAATTTTAAGTTTATTTTTTCACACAGACAAGCGCTTTTGTTCCCCAATGGAAACTTCATCTAATAAAAATTTTACAAATTAATGTTTCTTTTGTACTAAAACACCCCCTTGACATCATTTCAAAACCACACCTCCAGTTTCATTCTTAAAAAAACTATTAACAAATATTCAACCCTACAACTTATAAACATAACATAAAAAAAATCTTAAATATGCATATACATATATAAATATATACAAACACACACACATGTGTGTGTGTGTGTGTGTGTGTGTGTGTGTGTATATATATATATATATATATATATATATATATATATATATATATATATAGATAGATATATAGATAGATATATAGATATATATATATATATATATATATATATAGATTCACTTCAAAACACTGAAAGCTCAAAACACTGAAACTCAAAACACTGAAACCAAAACACTGAAACTTCAAAATCTTGAAAACTCAAAACTCTGAAACTCAAAAGACTGAAAACACATATCATACATATACTGAGTTTAAACAACATAAATCATAGCACTTTCCACCAAGTGTAAGCAGAGGGGCAAACCCTCCTGCACCCCCCATGTGGGGGGCTGTGCCCCCTACACCCCCTGCTACTTATATATATCAACTCCAAGATTGCACTTTACTACACTAAGTGCAATCTTGGAGTTGATATATTTAAGTAGCAGGGGGTGTGGGGGTGCAGGGGCTTGCCCCCCTGCTTACACTTGGTGGATAGTGCTATAATTTATGTTTAAACTCAGTATATGCAGTGGCGGTTGGTGACTTCAAATCAAAGGGGGGCTGCAGGAGACAGCTGAATGGGTGGGGTCAATGGGAATGGGTATGACCATCTAGAAAGGGGAGGAGCTATGCTCAAAACCACAAAAACTTTAATTAAATACGCTGCCCTGGGTGCCAAACTATCATTACGGGAGTCCAATCAAGACAAAATGAAGTGTAGAAGAAAAAAAAATATTTCAGTCCATTGGCTGCATGACGGCTTACTTAATATCTAGATGGAAACAAAAAGGATGTGAGGCATGAAAAAATAAATTACTTTTTAAATATATTACTGGAATGCCAGTCAAAATCAAGTATAAGAAAAACAAGGAGCACTTAACTCAAATCACTTCTCCTTGCACTCCATTTCTAATTATAATTTATATTCAGCTTTATTATAGTACCAAGTAACGTGCTGAAAGTAGCAATCTCTGTGATACCCTCACTTGTAAAAATGTTTCTTATCCATAAAAGACCTGCCTGACAACTATCTACTTATTTCATGGGGAAAACATGATCAAAGTAAAACATGAAAAGCAAACAAGAAACAAGCTCAACATATATTGCTTAAAGGATTACTGCACTGGATATGGACCACGCATGATAGATTGGCATTTTGTTTAGTTTGCAGGTAAAACCTGTAATGAGCTTAACATAATCTAATCCTGGCCTTTATTACAAATACTGTCATATGCATTTCAATACCCAAGGCTTATACATTATCTAGTTATGTAAGTATTCTCTGCATGGCAACAACAGAAAGCCCTTCAATGTTGGCAGTACTGCTTATTAAAACTTACTTGCATCTTACAATATCAGACAAGCTTACCTGATGGTCATTAAAGCACTGCTACTTAAACACAGAGCAAAAGGCACTTTCTGAATAATAATAAGCATATATCAACAGTATAAAAATATGACAGAAACCAGAACATTCAGCAAAATCAACGACAGATGAAAAGCCACTGTAGTACTTGTGTTTACCTTGGATGGGGGGAATAGACTGCACATTTACACTGCAAAACTGCTCCTTGCCTTGCTTGGACACATCCAGAGTCACTACATGGGGGAGTGGGGTGCAACAAGTTTGTCACAATTTGAAATGTCTCTGGCTGACTGCGATGGCCCTGACACATTTGTCATACCTCTCAACCTCAGAGCAAGAAATCTGGACAAAGCCATACATAGAAGTGGGACAAAGGCCCAAAAATAAGGACAATTTTTAAATATTGCTCTTATAAACTTAGAAAGATAATAGAATAGTAGCTCTTGCATTAGTATGAATTTTCTGAAAGGTACGAAATCTGAAACTCAAATGTCTTTCATTATTTTCTAACTTCAGTCTTTAATGATTTGCCACTAATTTGCCAAAAAATGGACCAAAAATGTGATGCAAAAATATAAAATAGCCACACAATGCAGCTGGGAACCTGTCAAAGAAGGGACACTTTTAATATTAGTACTGCTAACTTGAGCAGCTGACAAAATAAAAGAATCTACATGCATTTCTGAAGTAAAAGTAATCTATAACTGATTATTACAGTTATTTATTAATTGTAAACCCTCCATGTTTTCTTCCAAAATTGCCATTTTGCAGAGGGATTATTAGGGGAAGAGCAACATTTTGAGCCAAAATCAGGGACAGTTGAGAGGTTTGGATATGCTTAATTCTATAAAGCAATTTTATTTGCACGTACCTCTCAACCTGTTAATGCAGGAAATCTGGACAAGGCCAAATATATTGGGGGAACATACAAACACTACTAAAATTGCTCTTGTATAAACTTAGGACAGTTGATAGAATAACAGGTCTTGCTTTAGCATGCATTTTTCTGAAGGTTATGACGTAAAACTCAATGTCTTGTCATTTAGTGTCTTCATTTCTAAATGATTTGCCAGAAAACCACACATTTTATGAGGAACAAACCAAAAATTGCTTATTTTGCCCCATTTACCATAAACACTGTAATGTGCATACTGCTTTATTTCTGCGATGATTTGGATTTCATTTGAAAGTTTTATTTTGCATTTTTACAGCACAAACCCCAATAGATATCTGCTAAACAAAGCAATGCAGTCTCACAATGATAACAGACTTAGCATTAAAACTTCTCTGCCCTTGAAACTCACATGCATTGAAACCCACATTCAAAGAAAATACATTTTGCCAGTGGCAGATAAAGATTAACTTTGGGCTGTTTTCAAATCATAGGCCCCTTGAACACAAAACATAAACATGCTCTTTGATACCCTTCCCGATTGTATTAAATTGTATTGTTTGTACAATACAGTACAGTTGTTAGATGGTATTTTAAATGTATTGTTTTGAACATTAGTAAACAATGAAACAAAATGCATGCACCAATGGCAAAACTACGCAATTCAGAACATTTCCATCATAAAAGTCTACTCAACCTTCTACACTCCACCAGTATCAGTAAATATGCATAATCTCTGAAGTGTAAAAGTCATCTAAATAATTTCACATTAAAAAAATATGTAATAATGAAGAGGTTGCTGCTAGCAAACAACTTTATATGTCATTGCTTATTCATCTACAATAAAAGTGCCTGTTGCCCTTGAGGAATAAATTGCCTATGTTACATGCATTAAAAAAAATAATAAGCTAGTAATATCGCAATAGGGACTGTATGGCAAACTGATAACAGGTTCATAGTTAGTACTCGAGGTATCTTTGCCAAAAAGGACTGCAGCATCCACCCACTTTACAACACAGTACAGTATCAGCAATGCATCTATCTACTGTGGCAGTAGAACCCACAACCTTCTGCATCAAAAGCAAGTACACTACCTGTTGTGCTATTAACAATGCAAGCAGAAGCAGAATAAGCAGCACTAAAGTTTTGTTCCCCTGCAGCTCTCAGCTCCTTGTAAAATCTACTCGACACAGTTGTATCTCTGAACTTTGCAGCACAAGAAATCTTGAAAAAGCTGAAATTTATTGGGGGGGGGGGACAAAAGCCCACAAACCAGGGACACATTTTAAACATTGCTTGTACAATTTTGAAAAAATTGCTAGAATAAAATGCTGTGTTACCACCATACATTTCACTGCCATGTCTTTAACCCAGGGGACCCTGTGCAAAACAGCCGGAGAAACATACCACTATGACAAATCAGCTGTTTTGTGAAAGAGAGGAAGACAAACTTAAATGGCTACCATTTAGTGAATTCAGTTCTCACTATAGCTCTCAACCTCTTAGCAAAAAACATGTGGACAAAGCCAGTAATGGAGGTAATACAGCCCCCAAACATTCAATGATTTCAGTTCTTACCATAGATGGCTCTCAACCTTAGCACAAAATACCTGGACAAAGCCAATAATGGGGGAATACAGTCCCAAAAATAGGGACACATTTCAAATATCCATGTTATAAACTTAGACATCTGCTAGAATAAACAGTGTTGTGTTACCATGTACTTTCTGAAGAATATGAAGTCTGAAATTCAAATGCCTGTTATTTTTAAACATTTAACCAGGAAACTAGTCTGACTTGGAACAAAAGACAATTTTCAGCAGAGTAGGGAGAAACTCCAGACACATCTTTGTAAGATGGGAGGACATGCAGACTCCACACAGAAGGCACCCCAGCCAAGAATCAAACCAGAGAACCTGTAGCTGTCAGGCAGCAATGCTACCAGTGCACCACTGCACTACCGACTTTGCAAGCCAGGGAAAAATGTACATACAGAAACCACAGATTTTATGAGGAATAGAACAAATATGAGGCAAAAATCTGCAAATTTTTTTAGAAATGGTGGTGGATAGGAAATTCAGATCCTTGCCACCTGCATCCAAGGTACAGGGTTCAAGCCTGAGTATCTCTACCCACACCATTTGCTCTCTCTAGCCACCAGTATATAGCAACTGGGGCATTTCACACACACACACACACACACACACACACACACACACACACACACCCCTACCTGTTTCGTGAACAGAACATGTCCGAAGCCACATAATCCATGTGCACGAAGCCCATCCAACCAGCGACCATTTCTCTAGCAGTATACGTTCCGAAGCCCGCACAGCGGAATCCCCGCGAGAGCTCTCAGCTCACCCCTCATTGGCCCTGTCTGCAATGGAAGCAGTCCGGAGCTCCTCTGTTCTGTGCGGTCGTCGACCGCACAGATTCCTGGGTATCCCACAGCACAGGTTGCTGGGTACCTCTTTCTCTGCATCCGGACTGCTGATAAAGGCAGTCTGAGTTCCACACATGCACAGAGGAGTCGGGACTCATGATATTTTGTTTCACAGATTTTTTTTTCTTTGTTTTTTTCTAGGTGGGAGGGCTGCAGACTGGCAGTCCGATAGCATGAGCCACCCCTGAGTATATGTATGATATGTGTTTTGAGTTTTCAGTGTTTTGAAGTTTCAGTGTTTTGGTCTTCTATATTACAAAGTTTTCTCATTTTCAATGTTTTGAGTTTTCAATGTTATGAAGTGAATCCATATATGTATATATATATACACACATAATATATCTTTCCATAAAAGTATGTATATAATTCAGTGTGTAGAATTCAATAAAAATCAGTGTATGTAAAAATTGGGAATCCAATCCAGGACATTCTGCATATTAGGCAGATGTCATTACCACTACACTACAGAACCTTCAGTGTATGCAATTCCTTCTACCTTTGCATTGCTTTCAGCTTTAAAATGCTATTAATTGACACCTATTCATTTAGCCCTGGCCAACACATGGCATTCAAACGTAATTGCCGTATAAGTTCACATTTTTCTAACAATAAGGTCCAGGGTTCTTTCCTTTCATTTAAAACTAGAGAATCCAGAACAAAAAACTTAAAACTATGTATCGTTGCTTATAAAGTGCTTAGCCAGGATATTTGTCTCTTTTTCCAGTTTAATTTCTCTTAGATATTCATATGTACATATGCTCGAATGTTCCTGTTTTTCCAACATACAAACATAGACATTGGCAACACAGAGCACAATATACTACCCTTTCTGTCATGCAAAAATATCTCCCATCTAACTTCAGTTCATGCCCATTGACTATAACTACATCAGTTTCAAGTATATATGGACACTGTGGGCAAAATCCACATTTTTTTCATACACTCACTTGGTCTTTCTTTTACTTGTCTCTCTATCCAGTTTCTCAAATGTATTCCTTTCCCAACTGCGGTGGTGGTGCTGCGGTAGCGTTGTCGCCTCACAGTTAGATGTTGCCCGTTCAATTCTCAGTTAGAGCGTCTTCTGTGTGGCGGTATGCATAAATGGGCGTTCCTTCATTGAAAGTTGTGCATTAGGCCCAGCAAGCCAGCACGTAAAAATCTACTGCCAATCATTAGTGGACCGAAGTTCCGCTGTGGCGACCCCTAACCGGGAAAAGCTGAAAGACACAAACAATTCCTTTTCTATATACAGCCTTGGGTCTGTTCCCCCACAACGTTTTTGTGAGAGATTATGGGATCATGTATCTCCGGTCTGACATAACACCTTAAGGTATCCTTTACAACTTCATTACAGGGATCTTTGTGTTTTTTGTTTGTCAAAAGGAAAATGAAGCACTCTTTTAGTGATCTACAAGTCATGCAGCACAAGATTATAAAATGGAAGCTCATTGTCAGTGATGTACCTCATTCTAGACATCACTAGAATGTCCACTTTGTACACTTGATACACGCTGTATGTAAACATATTGTAAAGAGGTGTAACAGGTTTAAGTATGTCATAAGCTGCCATCTGTTATTAGCTTAATTGTCTGTCAAGGGTGATTATTATACCTGTACCTACTTATGGAATGGCTGTGTTTGGCAGTGGTTGGTGTTTTTGCTATAATGGTTAAGGCCTTCACCTCATAAACTCAAAGTACAGGATTTGATGCTGACCTCAGATTATTGGTTAGACTTAAAATGACTCTTCTAGTCGGTTAGACTAGTATTCACCTCTGAACCTATATGAGATAAAAGGTGCATCCTAAATGGCTCTGTACACATTATCACACGGAGGAAACATTTTTGCATGCTATATCAGAATGTCCTTGAGTGTGCCATCAATGGGATTAATGTTTTATTTTTTTGTGTAAATATGTCCTTACTTGACAAACATAATTTTATTTTATGGCTGTTATTCATACTTAGAGGACCAGGCAGCTGATACAACAGACAGGAAGATAATTACTAGCATCTGGTTTATATCGAAAGAATGGTTTGCAGCATTATTGTATAAGAACATGTCTATGCATAATATTTTGAAGAGTATGCACTATTGGTTGTGGCTTAAAGGATAGGGTGTTGATTGGTTTATCGTGTTCCTTGTACAGCTTATTTATGTTTCATGTGCTATCACCAATAGAGTTTACATCCATCATTTCTGTTAATGAAGCCCCTTACTCTTTTCCATAAATGCCATGGGCTCTTTCACATCCACCTGAGCTGCCACTAGCTCAGGCAGATGGGACCTGAGTGTAACATCTCATTGGAACCATTTTCTTTTTGGATATGGCTATACGTCTTGTTCATTATGGAAATGTTTTATTGGCCATACTCTGCTTTACTAATATTAAAAACTGAATATTTAGTTTTAGCTTCAGTTCACTGTTCTTCTTGCTGAAAGAGTTGAAAACATTTAAGATTTTACTGCCATGTGTTTTGCCCTTTTAAGCTTTTATAGTCATATGCAAACTAAGCAAATAGAAACATATACACATATTTTAGTTATGCTGAAGATCACAGTTATGAGTTTTGCTCAAAGCACATCAGAATTTGATCACTTGATAATGTAGGAGTTGGAGGCAGGATTGAAACAAATGCTCTATTAATTTCCCTGATTTTAAAAGGTTCCTCCACTTTGTGTACTCTTGACCATTTATCCGGAAGTGTCCGTGGTATTACATCCTAAGGCTGAAACTGTACAATGGCAGGTTGGGCAGGTGAAGTGGAGTAGAGCAGCCTGCAGGATCATATACACTGACCCTGTACACCACTGAGTTTTTTATTTTTTTTTATTTATTTTTTTTTATTATTATTATTATTGGTATGCCATACCCGAGCAGGGATAGTGATATCACACATCACTGCACACAGTGCCAACTCACTCCAGCCTCCTCATATGCCATAAATGTACCAGCAGTCTGTCCCAAGATTATGGCACATTCCTGTAATTGTAGATGTGTCTTTATCGGGTCTATATTATGTTACTGAAAATTCAGTTCAGTGAACTGCATCTACATCGCAACGCAGTTTAGCAAACTTTTAATGGTGAGATCGCAGTACAGTAAAGACTGGAAATTTTGCTCTTTCCTGACTGTAGTGTGATCTGAGCAAATTCACTGAACTGCATTTCCGATGTAGATGCAGTTTGGTGAATGCAGTTTTGGATAACATAATATAGACTCATCTTTATCATGAATAGAAGCCCATACCTCCCCCACCCTGAGTAGATGAGGTGTCAAAGCTTGCTTCCACTTCCAAGCTCCCCAGTACCCAAACCACAGAGGTTTTAAAAGTTTTAATTACATCTTGCCTAAGGGCTATTGATTTAAAACACTCTGGTCTCACACATAGGCACGCTTTGCCAAAAGTAATAATATATTTTACTCATTCCCTCCAGTGGAGCTCTGGAAATTTTCCATGTAACTTACTATGATGGAGCCTAGGCTTTCTGATAGAATAAAATTATGTCCTCACATTTCAGACAAATGCTTGTTCTCTGCAACCACAGAGGTTACTAAAAAAGTGTTAATTTAAAACTCTTTAGCACTATTTTATAATAATAGTATTCTGAAGGTTCTAGGTCTTAAGTCACAACAAACACAGTAACTTTTAAGTTTGTAATACTTTGTAAAAAAAACTTACAGTATCTCAGCAACCTCTCAAGTTAGACACATGCATACACACACTGTCATCAGCATTTTTATCATCCAGTTGACAGCTTTCATGTGAGGCTAAGGAGTTGTGTCTGTGTTACTTGGTTGTTGAGATATTTAGAAAACCATAACATTTATGACAATATGAATAAATATTGCATGCATAACAATATCTCTTTACCTGTACTAGATATAGGTCAAATATCAGTAGAGCTGTGTTTGCAATTGTGTACGTTTTAAGATGAAATCTTTCAATATTTGTATGCAGCATGTTTTTGGAATTATTAATTCAAATATGAACAAGGAATATTTTCCACCTACAGGCAGGCTTTAACTGCAGAAGCACCTGGAGACATCACTTGACTGTAATGAGTTAAATAAAACCCTCCTGTCCAGCAATAATGATAAAACAGTGTGTCATATATTTCTTTTGGAACATGTTATATTTTTAATAGCATTAAAGTCATAGCTGTACTATGTTAATGTTAAAATGTTTAAATTAAGAGCATAGTTTAGGTATACTTAACAACAAATAAATCTGCACAATATCACAATGCCTCAGAATGTACTGATGACTTCCGTTATATTTATACTTTTATTTCCACTTACATGTCCTTAATTGCTCACAAACCTCCCTGAAGTTTATCATGAAATCAGTAAGGGACGTCTGGGTAATACAGAAAAAGTTGTAGTATGCATCCATATGTTTTGAATGGCTGAATTTTCTAAAAGAAGTGTTATGTTTACTTTGACTGCTTTAGTGCTCTTGCCATAAACACTGTTGTTATTGGCTCATGATCTGACAAATAAATTAATACTACAGTATTTAGGACAAGGACAAATTCATGGCCTGGATGAACAAAGGAATAGTATTAAGTAAATAATCTTAGTACAACTCAGTTTTAAAGTATTTAATACATCTTCTTTAATAGGAATACAGCAGTGGCCTTTGTAATCCTTAAGATATTCCCATCTCATTTTTTTAACTAAATTGTTTCTGGCAGTCTTAATCTATGACACATACTTGTATCTCATTATGCAATATATCATTACTATTCAGAGAACTCTTTTCCATAACTTTCCATTTGGTTCAGAACCTATGTAATGGCAGTTGTTGAATTTATTTTAAAAGTCACAGCCACTTGACCTTTCCAATTCATTCAGCCTTCAATACCATATGATGAGATTTAAGATGCACTTGACCTTTTAATTCTGCTGTTTCTTAATAATGTTCATATTTACAAAAGTACTTACATGTCAGGAGCATTAATTGTCAATGTATTTTCATTTTCTATTGTCATTAAAAACATTTCATTGAAAAGTCTTGGAACTTTGTGAGATAAACTTTTGAAATTCATATGGGTTGGATATATTCAAGTATTATGTAATTAATTATTTAAAGATAATACAGATATATGGTGCTGCAAATTCCCTTTAATTATGGTTAGAATACTAATACTAATGTCTTTTGACTTTTCCCAGTTAGGGGTCACCACAGAGGAACTCTGGTCTGCTAATAATTGGCAGTGGATTTTTACGGTGCCAAGGTGCCACCCCGACACTCAACCTTCAAAGAAGGCACACCCGTTCATGCACGCACCTACCTGCATGTCTTTAAATGTCACTCAACTGTGGGGAGGACATGCAGACTCCTCACAGAAGGTGCTCCAGCCTTGAATCGAACCGGAGAACCTCTTGTTGTGAGGAGACAATGCTAACCGCTGCACCATCACGGCCTGATGGTTAAAATACTAATTTAATAAATAATAGCAAAAATAGTTACACGGACAAGTTTACATTGTAGCTGAAGATCAGAATCTTAAGAAATGACCCTTGATAAGAGTCATTAGTTGCAGAATCCAGACTGCACTGATTGTATATAAATTATACAAGCTGTGTTTCTAGTAAAAGCTGCCCATACTTTTCTTTCATATACCTTACCGCTAAACTAACAAACCACACTCAAAAGCCTTCTTATTCCCTCTGATGTAGCAACTCAGCCTTGTGTCAGTCTAAATTAAGAATTGTCTCAGAACATACTAGCTTTAGGAGCTTACAAATGTGAATTGCATTTTATCTGTAATTGCTGACATGTTTAAGATATGTATTTGTCCATCTCGGCATGCTTGAGTGCTCTCACTTTTTTGACGCTGCCTTTCGAATAGAGTTGCATTACAGTGTAGACAACAGAATTCCTAAGGCCTCTCTGGTGTTCTCTAAAATATAATCAAGTTCTTTGTCACTTCTGTTAAAACTGTTTAATCAAATACTTACTTTTTACAAACTGCTGTACAGAAAGGTGAGTGCCCTTAAAAGTACCTCTGCTGTAACTTCAGGACAGATTCTGACTATTGTATCACAAATGTCAGTAAGACCGTAAAAAAAAAAAAAATCTAAGCTAACAGAATGCAGGATAACCAAGGGCAGTAAAATGTGTGAGTTAGGCAGAGGCCAGTCTTTTTTCCTTTCTTAAATCAAGGTATCTAAAAATATGTACTATTATGAGAAACTGCATAAGATAAAGTTTTGAAATTCATGTGGATTGGATATATTCAACTATTATAACTATTATGTTGTTAAATAAAATTATTATTTAAAGATAAACCTCTGTTAACAGATGCTGAAGTGTTGGTTGTCGTAGCAGATGGAAAAGAAGTGGCACTTCCACAGGGTTAGACAGGCAAGGGTAATGGAACTGTTCTCTGAATTTGTAATTGCTGAAACTGATCATTTCTTTACTGTCACTTCAAGATGTCTAAATCTAACATGGCTGCAAGAACATGAAGTTAGTGAGCTGCAATGATCATAGGAAGTTACTAGGCTATTGGCCCTGAGGCTCTTGCAAGCCTAGCCAAGAATTAAGCCCATGTTACAACAAGTCAGCACCCTATGCCATAGTCCAGCAGGGACACAGGTGGAATCCCAGGGGTGTATTTTCTGTTTCCTGTCCAGTTATCCAAGTTGCGCTTAAAAAGGGTTAATGAGGTACTCTGCTTGACATGGAGAGGGAGTCTATTCCACAAGAGGGGGAGTCTCTGGGACACAAATCTGTCCCACCAACAAGTCCTATTGATGTCATAGACCAGGTTGAGGTCATGCATGCGGGATACTCAAGTGGAGCTTGACTTGTGTATATGCAGCAGTCCCATCAGAACAGGGCCTGAGATTGCTTTGTATGTCAGATAGAGGTCACCTCTGAGGAGTCTGTAGGAGACTGACTAGAGGGACAGGTCTTTTAGCCTATCTGTGTAGGGTAGATGTTTGAGGCCCTGGATTCCCTGGGTGAGGAATCTCTATGGTCTCTCCAGCTGCTACTTGTGCTTTGTGAGGTACATGCTGAAAGGGGCATTGCACTCAATAATGAGTCTTATAAGGGAAGACTACAGGGATGTTAAGACCACCTTGTCCCTGGATGAAATACCCTTACTAATGTGCTGGGCCATGTAGAAAGCTTTTCCGTACAAGGGAGGCAATATGGTGGTCAAAATTCAGTTTGCTATCAACCTTGGTACCCAAGTCCCTAATGACTGATTGTGTGTTTACGACCTTATTATCAATGTGATAATTTGTGGGGATGTCGCTCTCCCCAAAAGGGATGATGATGCTTTTTTTAGCATTCAGTCTGAGGCTATGTTTCTGGCACCAGTCATTTGTTTGGGTGAGACCCTCTTGGAGGATGTCCACATCACTAGGAGAATTGATGACAGCACCCAGCTTGCAGTTATCTGCAAACTTGGTCAGCCATAGCCCACTAGATTTAGCCTGCACCACTGAGAAGTATATCCCAAACAGCAGAGGCCCCAAGACCAATCCCTGGGGTACACTGCTTGTTACAGGTCTACTACTTGAGATGCCTTCACCCAATTTTGACTAGCTGGATTCTATCAGTGAGCCAGTTTGCTACCCATCTGGTAACATATGGATTGATGCCTAGTTGAAAGTTTATCTATTATACCTGAATGGGGAATAGTATCAAAGGTTTTGGCCAGGTCAAGATAGGCAATGTGCACTGTTTTCCCCTGGTCTATGGCCTCGGTGACTGTCTCAAAAAAGTTGACCAAATTTAACAGGCATGACCTCCCCTTGACAAAACCAAACTATGTGGGATCAAGTGTCTGGAGGTCGCCAATGTTCTTGTTAATGAGTTCCATGATAATCCACTCCATAGCCTTGCAGATCAGGCTAGTTAGACTGATGGATCTGTAATTTCTTTGATTGGTGGATGCTCCACCTTTGTGCAAAGAGATGACAGTAGCTGTCCTCCACTCGGCTAGGAAGAAACTGGCACTCGGGCTTTGGTTGAATAGTGTGTCTAATGGTGCTGCAAGTTCCTGCCTGAGTTCATGTAGGATGCAGCCTGGGATGATATTGGATCCCATGGAGGCTGTATTTTTGCCTTGGAGAGGGCAGTGATGACTTGCTCCCTAGAGATCAGGGGAGAGGGACAGGTACTGGGGATGTCCTGTTTTATTGATGGGGGGACATGCAAGTGAAGTTTTCACTGACCCTGTCTGCCAGCAGGTTGGCTATATCTACAGCATTTGTGTATGTGGTGTCCTTGCCCACCAGTTCTGAGCAGATCTGATTGATTCCCTGAGAATGTGGACATATGTGAAGAAGGCCTTATGATTGTCTTTAGTAGATGTGGCCAATTTGGACTGATAGATTGCTTTGGAGGATTTCACTAGTGCTCTTATTTGCTTGTTCAAGTTAAGGAGATATTGCTTCCAGTTAGGCACCTGCTCCTTCTTGGTCATGTACAGCAATTGTTTTCCTTTTATTATAGAGTTTATTTATTGTAGATGTCCACCAGACAGGTTTACTCTTCCTTGAGGAGGATGATTTTGTCCCGTCAGGTATTCCTGATTCCATACAGCTGTAGACTGTAAATGCTCATATATTACTTTGGTGTAGGTTTGGACGTATGTGCCAGTTCTATGGAGGGGGAGGGGGCTGTGAAGCTATTTATATCTTCCTTCAGGAGGTTGTAATCTGCTTTGGAGAAGTTTTTTTGTTTGACCCTAGGTGGGGGGGGGGGGTGGAGATGGTGACTTTGAAATTGACTACTTTGGGGTTGGATCTTACCAGGGATGATGACACTATAGGGATGCTGCAGTGATTACTCATGTTGGTTAATATCAAGTCCAAGATATGTTCACCTCTTGTGGGGGTGTCAGCCAATTGGTCCAAGGCATTTGCATTGACGAAATCAAGCAATTTCTGGGCATTTGTGTTTTGGCATGAGTATTTCTTCCAGTCTATGGTTAGATAGTTAAATTCACCCAGGATCATGGTAAAGGATTGAACCTTGATAGATTCAAAGAGGTCCAGATACGTGGAGTGGGCATCTTGAGTCAATGTTGGAGGCCTATAGCTAGTGATGATTTGAATAAGGGTCTTGTCAATTGTTAACCGCACCTGGAGTGTTTCCTGTGCATCATACTGTTTGACCAGACTTGAGGGGTGTGTATGTCTTTTATATATATTTCCACTCCACCTCCTTTTGTTTTTCTGACCACTGTTTGTGGTCTGAATGAATGATAGAATGAGTAACCTGGTATGGCTGGGGTGCTCTCTGTAGCTTTGAACCAGATTTCTGTGACTGCACAAATGTCAGCTTCTTCCAGGGTTATGAATGCTTGCAGTTTCATTTTTAAACTCCTAGCATTTAGCAGCATGACCTTTAATTTGCATTTTGATGAAATTTTCATGTTGCTAATTTTGACCTCATGGCATTGCCTAATAAAGGCAGTGTGGGGGAGGCAAAAACCTTTGCCAGTTGCCTGAAGCCCAAGGTAGACAGATGCAGGCCATCTCTAGCAAAGTATCATGGTTTATGAATCATGTCATCCTTGGCTGTCAGGTACTGGATCCTCTTGGAATGACACCAGAAACAAAGCCAATTAATAAAATCAATAATTTTCTGTTTGTATTGTGGCATCATTCTGGGTGATGGTAGAATGCTGCTTAAGGCATGGAACCTACCTGCCTGATACATACATTCAGCGAGCTCAATCATGTCTCTCTTCATATAGTCCAGGGAGGTATGTCTCACATCATTCACTCCAACATAGACTATGACAGTCATAACAGTACCTGTTGAGAAAGTTGAGTGCATTGGTGATATCAAGGATTCTGGCACCCGACAACCAACTAACCGTGACTTTCTCGTTATCCAGACTGGTGAGGGCACATCTGTGTGTCTCACAATGGAGTCTCCTATGATAACACAATATAGCAAAAATAGTGGGCATGTACATTTGTAGATGCTGTGCAAAGTACCTGACAGGAATAGTTTTTGGGGGTCGAGTCCCCATACCTTTTCCTCACAGTTTCATACGATCATTTCAGAGGTTGATACATTTACAAAAAGAGGCTTTGCTCCAGTGCCACAGTCTTAGATGGTAAGGAGTGGTGTTTTTGCCATGCTATTGTCAAAGTGCAGTTTATGTATGCAGTCTCTCTAGCACCCTTTATTCTGCTGTGTTTGAACAAAAAAAACTGGATTCTTTAGACTCCAAGGCAATGAAAGCACTGATAAAACCAAGTACCAAAAACGATCCGAACAGGCTGAAGAAAGTTTTATTAAATTCCAAATCGAACTGCAACGTGGCATAGCCATACGAAAGCACTTACCACAATTGTTCGTACTACAACTGTTTTTATACTAACTACAGCTGTTTTTAAACCCCATTGCAATTTGATTTGGAATTTAATAAAACTTTCTTCAGCCTGTTCGGATATTCTTTAGACTCCGTTACGTGCTTTTTTACTGAGAAAAAATCGGGATATTGAAAACAAAATGCTCCTTTGCAGGAATATGACAGTGCACAGTGAGCAATGACCTTTTCACTGGCTGGCTTTGAGCATGGATCTGAGTAAGTCAGGGAGGGGTGAAAGAGTGACTGATAAACCCAGTGAATGAAGACTGTTTATTGGAAATGCCTGTCTTGGATCAAGAAATGTTCACTGAGTACACTTATTAAACACAAGAGGCATTTCATTCAGATTTAAAATATTTAATATAAGAATTGTCCCCATAATCTTTCTAATATATAACCAGAAATATATTATAAGAAGCTATCCCTCCTACATAGTAATGGTACCATATTGTTATAAGTAGTACTACTACTATGATAAAGTTTTGAAATTCATATGGATTGCATATATTCATCTATTATGTTATCAATTAAAATTATTATTTAAAGATAATACATATATATATGTGTATGGTGTTGCAAATTCCCTCTAATCACAGTTAAAATAAAAATTACCAATAAGGTAAATATATGTTTTGTCGTCAGGAGCACTGTAGCAACAGTATGAGTAATACCTGCAGTGCTAGGGAATTCCCGAAAATTATTCTGATGTTAGTAGAAATATTTTCCAAATAAGTAAGTCTGAACCGTGACTAATTATTTAGTACTCTGAAATTCTTCTAGTGACCAACTCATTTGAACACATGACTAAGAAGAAATTGCCTGCAGTTCATGCACCCTCCCTTGTATAGTCTAAGGCAGTCAAGTCAGGCATTATTGTGAATGATCAATATCCAGAAGATGGCCGACGTTTCCAAGATACATACATACATAGATTCAGAAATGTCAGTTCAGAATTGAAAGCAGATAGTGCAATTCTTGACCATTTGGTGTCTCCCATTTGCTCCCCCTAAACACATTGCTGTTGTGGTGGCTGCTCCTTCTTCCCACCCTAGCTATGCATCTATGCCTCTACAAAACTATGCTCATATCATTGCTGTACATTGCTAAATTAACAAAATATAAGAAATGTGTTTAAGGTATCTGTGTATGGGTGGGCACAGGTAATCTGCAGTAGAGGCCACTTACCGTAAGGTACTATTGCCAGGAATAAGCATGAGAAAATTAAGTATTAATGAGATGTAAATGAGAAATTATGTAAAATGCATATGCTAATGAAGCAGTGTCTTACCTACTAGCTATTTATAGTTAAATGTTCCTGCTTTTCTGCTCCTTTCACAAATTCATTATAAAAAGCAGAGTTGCACCTAATCTATCTAGTTTGCAGTCCACAATGATGCTGTTATTTGCTGCTTGCCTAGCTATTTCATGATGTAAACTGCTTGTTTTGCCTGAGCCAAAACCACTAGTGCCTACCAGTGCTCACCAGCCAAGAGGGCAGAGTCATAGGCAGAGAATAACACACTATAATTTTGGTAATCTGGATATACTCAATAGGTTCAGAGTGGACAGGAATATTATAGTTGTCTTAATGAACATGAATGACCCCAAAAGGGGATTGCTGGGAAACATGGACATCCTATCTCTGGAAACTAAGGTATGAATAGCCCTTACTGTACTTGCTATGGGGACTTTCCAGAGACAGAGTGGGGACATGCTGGGTATCTCACGGGTTTCTGCTTTGAGAATACTTCAGCAGTTCCTGGATGTACTCTTAGCACTTGTGAATCAATGTATCAATTTCCTGGTGTTACCTCAGGACCAAGACCAGACTATGCATTATATGGAGGCACTTTTCCCTGGGGCACTTGGTGCAATAGATTGCTCCCATGTTGCAGTTAGCATCCCCTCTGGTCTATAGAGGAGCAGTATTGCAGTGGGAAAACTACCTTCCCATTAATCACTAGGTAGTGTGTGATGCATGGAGGTACATCATTAATGTCTCTGCCCAGCATCCTGGCAGTGCACATTATTGCCATATCTGCCACACTAGCTCACTCTCCCACCTCTTCCTGCACGGTAGAATGTGCATGTTGATAACTGATTTTTTTCTATTTTATTTAAGTACTTATCCATGGTAAAGTACCACTTTTTCTTTGTTTTGTCTCCTTCCACCATTTTCTCTCTCGCTCTTTCTATTTCAGGGGATATCCACTGGAACCATGGCTCATGACACCAGTAAGGATTCAAAGTGGACCTGAATAAGAGAATGTTAATGCAGCCTTACAACTGTGTCCCAGACCTCTGTTGTCATCAGGAGCGGCTTAGGCCTCTTTAAGAGTGATTTCAGGAGCCTGGATGAGTCTGCGAGGTGCCCTCCAGCATGACCCTACTGTGATGCTACTAGATGCAGGATGTTTACTGCATGCTGTATTTTGCACAATATAATCATTCACATGTCTAGTGGTGAAGTGCCCCATGCTGTCACTGCAACTCCCAGTTCCAGTTCTAGTACATCTAATGGGGACCAGCAAGCAGTAGTAGGAAGGGACTCCACATGATAGGCTAATGCACTTCATATGACTGTGCAGGTAAGGAAGCAGCTTCTAATTCAGAGCTATGCATCATGAGAGTTAGGTTAGTGTTTCATTTCTTGTAAAAAATGTACAGATTATAATTGTGGTGCTGGCTCTACTCTCACTCCTCATCTGACATTTCCTTTCATTATTACATAATTATTGTTTTTATTCCAGAACAGATAATCCTATTATTGTTTGTAAAAGTCATGCCTGAGTGCTCATTGACTCTTTCTGTTCAGTGATGTCATAAGGCATCATATAAATTCTGTTGCGATGGTGTACCTAAGTATGCATGTACTGAATGTCCAGATGTGGTACAATTAGCAAAAAGTGTTACTTCAGTATTTATCAGACAAACAATTGAATGAAAATGTATCCTATTGTTTTTTCATTATTATTATTATTATTATTATTATTATTATGCAATGTTTTCTCACTTTGACGTTTGTTGCTTGTTGAGGATACATTCTTGTGTTTGTATAAGTATATACAAAGTCATATGAAGTTTATGGCTTTCATGTAGTCATCCTCAGATAGTTCTTTCTTATCTTCAAAAACTGTACCCTTATAAGTATGTATGTTTATCAAAACTCCTTGCATTTAATTATTCAACATGACTGTTTTTGCCTATAGACTTAGCGTCACTCTTTGCAAATAACTGCAATGAAGCTGTGAATCCTGGAATTATGAATACCACCCAATCACTTCAAAAATCTAAATAGAAACAGTAGATAACACTTTAAATATGCTTTAAATGCAAAAGAAAAAAAATCATATAAAGGAAATCAGAGAATTTCTAGAACGCCATAGCTGATATGGCAGAGATCTTTTGTTTCAAGAAATATTTTCAAATAGATTTTTTTTTAGTAAAACTCAAAGCACAACATAGTATTGCAGACTATTCAATATAGCACTTAGTTTGCTGAGGACAATATTTAGAACTACAGAAATGTGTCATTAACATAAAAGAAACTAAATTTCAATCATAACAGAAAAATACAGATGTTTCAGAAAATGCAAAAAAAAAAAAAAAAACATCAATGGATAAAAACTAAAAGAAAAATCTACCCAAGCTAGAGTTTCCACGGTGTGATTCCTTATACCTCTTTTATTAGGGGCACATGACATGTATGCAAATAAACATTTATAAGGAAATCGGGTGTTTCAGCTATATAGCAGTTCAGAATGCACATGGCTTTTTATTTTTATGTTTGTTATGGACAAATTCAGGCCATTAAATCCAAACCTCACTAGCTGTAGACATGCATGTTTCAGCCTTCTTATAGCTTCATCAGCATAACATAATTGGACTGTTTGGCTAACCTTCAGAAACACAGGGGAGTAGATAAATAAAAGATTCAGAGACAACAACTTAAACTCATGTTACATAAACACTAATGCACTACAGAAAAAAGAAGTATATTTAAATGTAATTGAAAAACATTGCATAACAATCAACAAGTAAGGACAACAAAATAAAATGAAATACAATACCACAAAAGCAAAGTATAATACAACATCAAAACCAGAATGGCACCAAATATGTAACCAGCTGCAAAAAACGGAAAACATTGTCTCGAAGAAAAAAAAAGATAAATGAATTCTAAAACGCAGTATGTATTTTGTAGTCACATCTAAACACAAGAACAACCAAAGACAGAAGACTAACATAAATGCATAGTACTCAAAGCTACTTCCCAAAAAATCTACCATGAAAAGGATTGAAAACATTACATTTGAAAACTGCTACAATTATTTAAGGCATATTTCATTGACAAATACAAGAAACCTGCAAAGATTATGAAACAGTAAGACAATAAATCAAATCATTGTCACAACAAAATGAAATAATATTCCAGAGCTGTCATAAAAGATATATATCTTCAAAGTAGACTAATAAAATCAAAGCAGTTCATACCTCTGGGAAAAGACAAGATAAGAGTGAATTCACCATAAGAACTAACATCTGAAATCGTAAGTAATATAACAGAGAAATGCTTGGATTATTTATTTCTAGAAGTCTTCTTCTTGTCTACTGTGGTGCCTATATTTTGGATTCAGTGATAAATGGATTATACAAGTGATCTTAGGAGGGTGGAATAAGCTACCCTTATTGAACTGAAAAAATAAATCAAACTGATATGGTAAAAAATAAAAGGAAGTGAAGCAAAATAATAAGAAATTAAGCATCCACAGAAATGTCTCATAATCCTACACAAATTCAACAGTTCTACTATGATACCTTGACTTCCTGAAAGTCGACATTACAAAAGGATGAACAAATTACTGAAATCCAAAAGTGTGAAAAACTCCTCCCCTGCTTCACCTTAGTAATACATGTTAACCCTAACCCTGTCCCCATAGCCGGGCTTAGGCATAGGCCAACTAGGTGGCCGCCTAGGGTGCCGCTCTAGCAAGGGCACTTTTCCAGTAAACTTGATGTTGGAAATAGACCAGAATGGGGGCACCAGATGGTGTGAAGGGGTGCTGTGTAGCCCTTTTGCCTAAGGCACAACTTGATCTAGGGCTGCCCCTAACCATAACCTACATCTTAAATTAAAAAGAAAAAACCTTACTATAACAATACCAGTACTCAGAACAGTTTGGACACTCACCAACACACACACACACACACACACACACACACACACACACACACACACACACACACACACACACACACCTCTATCCTAACCAAAACCCTAAACATTCAAAACCGCATACACTTTCCCTTACCTAACCATTACTCTAACTCATACTCACTTTTGCAAACACTTGCACAGGCACCTGCTACACATCCTATTTGCCTATTTCAATGTCCATTTGATAAATTTGATAAATTGGACATTTAACCAAAATAATTAAACTTCCACCTGTTTACCAAAGCATTTATTGACATTGTTGCCAAAGCAAATGAAGCCCATATATACGTGTGTGTGTGTATGTGTGTGCGCGCGCGCGCACGCGCACATGCACGAAGTGTTAGAACAATGATAAACCGCACAAAGAGACCCACAAGTCAGCTATAGCTCAAGTAAATACTTATAGTACAGCTTGTCAGTGAATTCATTTTACCTAATCAAATTGTGCAAATACCAGGGCACAGACAACTATAATCATTAATGACCATTGTATATAAATGAACACCACCAATATATACCTAATATACTTCAAAATTAATTGTAATTAATTGAAGAATGCAAGTTCTAAAAAATCCAATATCCAGGCCAAATATGTAAAAATATTTACAAATAGTTCAGGAGATAAATAGCTAAAACAAATGGGAACATTTTAAAAGCAAGTACAGGACAAACTAAGTATTTTTTTCTCTAAAATAAGCCAAGATTAAGTTAAAGACAGCTGTAAGATGCTTTGTGTGGGAGCAGTATACGTAAATATAAATATAAACGTAAATATAAATATAGATATAAATACAGATATAAAAATAAATATAACCAAATACAAATATAAATACAAATGTAAATATAAATATAAATTTAAATATAAATATAAACATAAATATAACTATCTAAATGCATCAGTGAATAGGTTCATAGATTATTACTAGGCTAATGACCATACCTCTCAACCTATTAGAGCAAGAAATCTGGACAAAGCTATAAATAAAAGTGAGAAAAAGGCTCCACAATAGGGGCAATTTTTAAATATTGCTCTTACAAACTTAGAAAGTTGATAGAATAACAGGTTTTGAATTAGCATGAATTTTCTGAAGTGTATGAAGCCTGTAGCTCAAATGTCTGTCATTTTCTAAATTCCGTTTTTAATGATTTACCACTAATGTTCCAAAAAACCATAATTTTATGAAAAATGGACCAAAAATATAAGGCAAAAATCTGGACAGTCTGCAAAAATCCGTACAGTTGAGAGGTATGCTAATGACCCTTAGGGCATTTATAAGCCTAGCCATCCACCCCAAACCCTTTAGGTCCTGAGGATCATGGGCATGTTATTAGGGAGGTAACTAAGGATTTCTGGAGGGGCTTAGTTAGCATAATATTTTTGCTATTGATGGCCTCTGTCCATAAGGTACATGAGGTCCAGATCAGAGGTAAATTTACAATTTCTAATTAAGTTCATAGGTTCATAGTTGTATACTAGTCTAATGGCTCTGGAGCCTTTACAACCCTAGCCCAAAAAAATTGGCCAGGCGCAGTGCCACCTGATGTTAGTTCACAGTGCCCCTATCCAGTAGGGCAACTAGAATGATCCCTGGAGTGAACTTTCTGTTACCCATCCACTCATCAAGATTTTGCTTGAAGAGGGCCAGCAAGGTACCCTGCTTGACATGAATGGGAAGATTATTCCAAACTATGGGCAGTGTTTGGGAGATTAACCTGTCCCTCCAGTATATTCTGTTAATTGTGGTAATGAGGTTGTGATCTCTGTAGCATGTGGCACATGGGGACTGGCATTTCTTTAGGTGTAACATTTCAAATAGGGCTGGATCGGACATGATTTTGTAAGTCAAGCAGAGATCATCTCAAAGTAGACAACAAGAGACTGAGAACAGCATATGTTTCTTGAGTCTGCCCATGTAGGGCATGTGTTTAAGGCCAAAGATCCCTTTTGTGAGGTACTTGCATGGCCTCTCCAGCTGTTGTAGGTGTCTGGTCAGGTACATGCCAAATGGGGCATTATATTCAATGATTGGTCTAAAGAGGGATGAGTAGAGAGGGATGATGACCTCTTTCTTCCTGGATGCAAAACCTTTGTATATAAGATTTGCCATGTAAAAGGACTTTCTGACCACAGTAGCAATGTGGTGGTCGAAGGTGAGGTGGCTGTTTACCTGGGTGCCCAGAACTGTTATGGCCCCTTCAGTGTTCAGTGGGCTCCCATCAACATGGTAATTCATGAGAACCGATTTATTTCTAAAGGGGATAATATTGCATTTTTTGGCATTAAGCTTCAGGCCATGGTTCCAACACCAGTCATTGGTCTCAGAGAGGCCCTTTTGTAAGATGTCTGCATCACTTGGGAAGTTAATAATGACTCAAAGCTTGCAGTCATCAGCGAACTTGGTAAGCCAAAGTCCTTCTGTGTTGGCCTGAACTTCTGAGAAATAGATGCCAAACAAAAGAGGACCCAGGACCGAGCCCTGTGGAACTCCACTCGTGACTGGTCTACAGTCTGACTTGGAATCCGCACCTTTCACTATGTGAGTCCTATCTGTGAGCCAGTTTGCAACCTACCTAGCTTTGCATATCACACTCATCAGGCTAATGTGGCGATAGTTCCCAAGGTCTGTAGTTGCTCCCCCTTTATGGAGCAGGATAACAGTGCACCATTCATTAGGAACATAGCCTGAGGTAAGTCTGTGAATGAACAGGGCATACAGATGTGGTGCCAGCTCATTATGTAGGTCATACAGGATGCAGCCAGGGATATTATCAGGTCCCATGGATACTGTATTCTTGGCTTTGGACAATGCAGCTTTTACCCGAATCTGCCAGCCAGTATGTAGCTTATATCGGTTGGCTCAGTATAGGAGGTGCCATTGTGCAATAACCCAGAGCAAATCTGGGTATTGCCGTTGAGATTTTTGATATAGCTATAGAAGGCTTTGTGGTTGTTTTTGGTGTCAGGTGCAATTCTGCCTTCTTAGCTGGCTTTAGAGGATTTGATAAGGGATCTCAGCTTTTTGTTGAGACTGATAAGGGAGGTTTTCCAGACTTGTGACTTTATTTTTTTTCTGCAACAGCTTCTTCCTTCTGTTGTAGAGTTTATTGAAGGCTGGGGAGCACCAGATTGGCTTCATTTTTTAGGAGGAGAGTGTCTTAGTTCTATTGGATATGGTAAGGTCCATTCATTTGTGTACAGGCTCGTACAGTGCATTGGTGTATGATTCAGCAGTCATGTAGCTATTTTCCATTGCCACCTCTGTTTTTAAAAGCCTAAAGTCGGCCATAGAGATGTCTTTTTTAGGGTCGACACCTTAGTGGGGGTGTAGGTGAGATGGAGATTTCCATGGTGATCAACTTGTGGTCAGATTTAACCAGGGAGGAATTGACTATAGGTGTGGAGAAACAGTCTCCCATGTTGGTGATAACCAGGTCAAGAATGTTGCTTCCTCTAGTGAGGGTCAGAAAGAGCTGGTCCAGGACATTGAAACTGATAAATTACAGAAAGCATTGGGCCTGTACTTGGTACTTAAATAGTTTTCCCAGTTGATGGAAGGGTAGTTGAAGTCACCCATTATGAGAGTATTGGGTTGGACCTTGATAGATTCCAGGGTGCTTAGGAACTTAGAGTGAGAGTCTAGGGACATGTTTGGTGTTCTGTAGCAGACTATGACTTGTATTGTCATCTTACCCAGTGTTAGTTGTACCTGAAGTATCTCGGATGCATTATGCTGGGCTACCAGTCTAGAATTGTGTGTATCCTTTAAGTATATGGAGACACCACTATCTTTGCAGCTTCCAGCTGTATTCTGGGGTCGAAAGGTATCGAATGAGTTGTAGTCTGGGAGCGAGGGGTACTTTCTGCCTCTTTAAACTAGGTGTCCGTTACAGCTCAGATGTTGACATTCTCCAATTTGAGGAGAGTTTTGAGGGAGTGCATCTTGAGATTTAGACTTCTAGCATTGAGCAGAATGACCCTCCGATTGCATTTGTTTGTAGCTGTTACAGTGGAATTTTGGTCTTTGGAACACTGCCTAAAAAAGACACTATAGGGGTGGCAAGAGCCTTAGCCAGTACCTGGAATCCCAGGAGTGATATATGCAGGCCAACTCTGGCAAAGCATCGAGGTCTGTCGATCATATCTTCCCAGGCAGACAAATACTGGATCCCCTTAGAATGATACCAGAAACTTAGTCAATTGTCCACATAATCCGAGAGTTCCATCACATCACTTTTCATGTAGTCCAGGGAGGTACGTGTCACAGAGCCTTTAAGTAATCAGTGTAGGACAGGGTATTCATGCTCTGAATTCTCCTGGTGAGAAACCTTTGTGGGCATTCCAAGGGTTGCGAGTATCTGATTAGATACACACCAAATGAGTGCACTGTATTCAGTGACAGGTTTGATTAGAGTCAAGTAGAGTGGTACTATAACTTCCTTCTACCTTGATGCCATACCCTTACCTATACATTTGTAGAATGATTTTCTTAGCTACATGTTGGTTAAAGGTCAGATTTCTGTTTACATATGTTCCCAGATCCCTTATTCCTGGGTTGACTATTAGGGGGATTTATGGAAGGAATAATTAACTTGGATTGATATTTACCCAAAGAGCAATATAATGCATTTAGGTTATGGCTTTGGCACCGGTCATTTGTCTGTATTAAACCCTCTTACAAGATGTTAATATATTGGGGGAATCTATAGCAGTTCCCAATTTACAGTTGCCTGCAAACTTGGTGAGTCCGAGATCTTGAACATTAGCTTTGACTTTCAAGAAGTAGATGCCAAACAGGGACCCAGCATGGAGACCTGGGCTAATCAGCTGGTGACCGGTTTCTCTGTGGAGGTGGTCTCACTGATCCTGACTTCTTCTGTTCTGTCTGTGAGCCATCCAACAATCCAGAAAGTGATATATGGATTTATGCTTAGCTCAGAGAGCTTGTCAACAATGCCTGAGTGGGGTATTGTATCAAATGCCTTGGCAAGGTCAAGATATGCAATGTGCTCTGTTTTACCCTTATCCACTGCCTTGATAACACTCTCAAAGAAGTCTACCAGATTAAGTAGGCAAGTCCTTGCCTTAACAAAGCCAAATTTGGGTGATTCCAATGTCTGTAGGTTGCCAATGTCCTTGTTTATCATTTCCGTGACAATTCATTCCATGACTTTGTATGATAAGACTTGTCAGACTGATGGATCTGTGGTTCCCTGTGTCAGTTGATGGTCTACTCTTGTGGAGTGGATATCCTATTTATATCCTATTTTGTGGCTGTAGTTAAAGTGCCTTAAGTGGTCCTGATAGGTAATGTTTAGAATGTTAAGACAGCGGCCGGTGATGATGATGGGACCCATGGAGGTGGTGTTCTTGGCTTTAGTGAGAGCTGTTAGCACCTGGCCCCTGCTAATAGATGGGGGAAGTATGTCAGAGAGGATTTTACCTGGTGGAGCTAGGGAGGATCTGGCTAGAAGTTTGAGCTGAATTTATCATCCAGTAGATTTGCTATGAAACCTTGACTGGTAAAAGAGTTACCATTCACCACCATTTTAGCACACCACTGTGTTACCTTTAAGGTTCTAGACATAGCTGTCATGCCTACAGACTCCTAAATACTTGACAAATTGGTAACTGTCATGCAGACTTAGGATGTGAATGATATAAAGTTTTCCAGAGCACCAGTCATTTGCCAAGCAGCCTTGGAGCTATAGTGTAACATGAAATACCTTAGATGGGTACTTGGTGCTTTTTCCTCTAACTTCAGTGCTGCAAAGACGTCATAAAATATCAATACTGATAAATATGTTAATCAGAATTCTTTAAATTTTCTTGGAATCAGTCACCATGGTATTGTACATCATATATACACAAGGAGAACCTGCAAACTAAGATGCAGATTCTCTGGTGTACTACATAGACACATAACTGATGAGTAGGACTGACAGAGGGCCAATGAAAAGCCTAGTCTGACGAGCATCACTGGATAGCTGGACTTGACTTTTGGAACTAAGAATGAGGCCTAGTGAGAGGGCCTACACCATGAAAGTGAACTGTTGGAAGGGCTTGATTCCAGGAGAAAGGCCCATAGAGTGGGATTGAAATTTTAGTATATCTGAGTTAGGAGCTGAGAGTAGTTCCTTGTAAAACAGTCCTAAAAGGACTAAAAGGACTTTATGGACTGCTAAACTATTTGATGGTAAAGTTTACGCTGTCTTTCTGGAAAGCCAATTGAGCTGATATTTTAGTTTGAAAATTAAGTAAATATGTGCTATCCATAGGTATTGATTCAGTGTCATCAGAGATCACTGGTAGAATAAGCAACAGGAATTTCAGGTGCAGACTTCATGTCTGAAGTCCAAAAACAACCTATAGCTATCCGAGTGAGTACAGTTCCCCCTGTTTATGAAGAGAGTGTGGTAGGCCTTTGCTTCATGTAACTGTGTTCCTATTTTTTTTTAAATATTGTATAAATCGGGAAGAGTGTGATTGTGTTCTTGCCAAGTGAATGATTGCTACTTTTGTTGCACACCTGCAAATTTAAAATCAGGCCAGTCGATTGAGTTTCAATCTAATTTGAACTGTTCTATTATTTAGTACTGCAGCCCTGTAAGACTAAAAAAATTTTTACAGTGGGCTAATGTGTTCAAAATCACTGATAAGCACTTTGCTCTGGTATAACTCAATCAGTGAGGCATTTTAATGTTATAAGAGCAAGTAAAAAAGTATAAGATGTGTTGTGAAATGATGCTTAATGAGCTAAATTACCTAACAAAATGGTATGTGAAACATGAAAGTGAAAAAGCATATGTTCGAAATCTATGTTTGCAAGAAAAAATAATAAATAACAATAAATAAATAAAGTCTTTACTAAGACTATTAAGTAAAGTGTAAAAAAAAAATAAAGCAACGGTAAAGATGTTAAAATAAAGTGAATGGGAATGTGATAATGGGACTATTAAACCACAGGCGGTAATGCATTTTTATGTGTATATAAGTCGAAGAGAAAAGGAGTTTTGAAATGTTCAAAAAGTAGTTACAAATATGCCAGCATTAAACTTCTACACAATTAATATGCCATTTGTGCTGCATATATGCATGACAGGATAATGTAGAGATTATGAGGATAACAGAGACATTGCAAAGAATAAGGCAGTTGCCTAAATGTTAAAATCATGTTTTCTGATAGGCAGTAAATTGTGAGCATTAGCATATGCATATAAGAACTCCTATGATTAACACTCTGGTAAAAAGTTCAAGTAGAAACTGAAGCAGATCACAGACCCTTGTAAAACATATTCAAAAAGGCCTTACACAATAAATCTCTGAGTAAGTATACTTAATGTACTGAAGGGCCAGACAAGGAACTAGGGTATTACATTTTCAGAGCAGTGTATTTTACCAGAGAAACATGAAGAGTTAGTAATAGAAGAGGATATTGTTTGGGAAGTCTGCTGTTAAGAGTGGAAGAATGAAAAAGAAAAGGAATGTCAGAGGTTTACTGATATTGATTTAAACATGCACTTAACCATAGGCATTAAAATGAATGTATGATCAGAGCAAAAATTCATAAACAACAATACAAATCCAGACGATTTTTCTTTCAAGTAAGAATAAGTTATATCCAGGGCTTGTTGTCCAGACCTCACAAAATAATAATTTCTAATAAATTAAAACACTAATGCTTGGGAACTTTTATAAATGGGAATAATAAAAAGAATATAATAGTTAAAGAAATAGTTCTTTGGCCAGGGATACCAGCTCAGATAGAACAAGTAATACAAATTTGTGTCACCTGCATTTCATACCATAACAACAATTTAAATAAAAAAAGTGATAGCATTTCCAGTTCTAGTTCCAATTTATCTTTGTAACCCAGTGAGTACAGATCTGGCCCAGTTCAAAGAAAACATGCATATTGCATATGCAATCAAAATAATCAGACTGACAGATACAAGTGGAACATTAATCACTGCATTAAACTTTGTATTCTACAGGCAGACTAACTAGTGTTTTCTTATCTGTTCATGGTCCACAGTACTCATCTCCTGAATTCAGAATATTTGTGCAGATATAGGAATGAAAACCTACACCATCCACTGCATACTATCAGTAAATGGAAAAACAGTCCAAGCAGTGAAGAATAACACAATAAGAGTAGTAGTAAAGCTATAATGGCTGCCATTTTGCAATTGTGAAATATAACAATACTCCACAGCAGAGCCCCAGTCTCTTGACAGGTCTGTTGTTGGTGGCAGGATATTGAAAAGCAAATTCCCTTCCTCAGCTACAGCATTGATGCCTGAGAATCAACAAAGAAATCATCAGTGGAAGAGAAATGACTATAATGTGAACTGCAAAATACTAAAGGGCTTACAGATTGGAGACGGAAAATCCAAAATTCATGGGAAAAACTGACTCTCTGAATCTGAAAATACTGGTAAAGCAGATAAGCAATGATCCTGTGTAGTTTATATAGAAGGTGGGAATTTATACAGAATAAATCACAGGCATTGCTGTGATAAAGTACATTTGCACCCGTATGCTGGGACGCTCCCAGCAGCACAGGGCTACAATGCCTTCTACATATTTAAACTATTTTCTGCATAGGCAGGTACCAGTGCTGGCGGTACCTCAGTCTATATCAACAATAAACTCATTTCAAGACTAGCCAAACAGGATGACACTGTTGAACTTCTCCATGACAAGATTTCCACAGGCAAAGTCCCATATCATATCTTTACAGACCATAAGTCACCCTCTATAATACAAGAAACCTGTAGCTCATGCTTGAACTTACTGGAGGCTGTCACCATTCAAGACGATACCAAATTATGGGTGACTTCTACAAACCCACTATAAACAGGGATACTTACATGACCCCAGACTTACAGGCCTAAACATTTGTGTACTTTCTAAACACAAACACCTTGGACTAGATAGACCATATGACCCCTAGGGGTGCAAACGTACTTAACTTGGTACTCACAAACATGGAAGAAAACAGTACCTCTCCCAGTGTAGTGTCTCAGATAGGACCCAAGAAGTTAGGATAGGGAAAACCACCTCCACAAAGAGGCTGGTGACTAGCAGAGACCCTCAAGGCTCTGTGCTGGGTACACTCATTTTTTTCATCTAATTCTTAGAAGTCAAGGCCATTGTCAAGGTCCTCTGGCTGATTAAGATTGTAGATGATTATAAACCAGAAAAAATCATAGAATCCTAGCAAGACACTAACACCCTATAGAAGGAGTAACATACACAAATGACTGATGTCAAAGCCACAACTTAAAACTTAATGCCAAAAAATGCATAATACTACTCTTTGGGAGTCAAGTCACCCTAGTAAATTAATCTTGAATAAAACAACACTAAGAGCAGAACCAGTAGTCAGAGATGTGGGTCTGTATGTAGATAGAAAACTGGCTTTTGACAAATATGTATCTAAGGTAGTAAGGAAGTCATTCTATGTTGCTCATCTTATAAGCAATAGCAAGTGCATGGCATCTAGGAAGCCATAGGCTCTACTGTATTCTTCATTCATCAGACTCATCATCGAGTACAGCACCCCCTTCATTATGTGCCTGGCCAGGCAAATGCAACAACTAGAATGTCCAAAGAGGTACCCTACAAAAATGATACAGGGTATAAACAGATGTCCTCTGCAGATTGCCTCAAAACCCTATCTTCTTCTTTTGGCTTTTAGGGGTCACCACAGCAGATCACCTGTCTGCTTATGATTGGCAGTGGAGTTTTACGGTGTCAAGTTGCCAGCCTGGTGCCCAACCTTCTTCAGAAGGCACACACATGCACACATTCATGCCTAGGGCCAATTTAGAGTGTCCAGTCCACCTATAGCATGTCTTTGGGGATATGGGAGGAAACTGGAGCACCCGCAGGAAACCCATGCAACCACAACGAGGACATGCAGACTCTGCACAGAAGGCACCCCAGCCAAGAATTGAACCGGAGAACTTCTTGCTGTGAGGTGGTAACACTAACCGCTGCACCACCATGGCCGCCCACCTGAAATCCCTATCTCCAGACTCTTTTTGTTGCAGACCATTGAGGGGCGATCTATGGCTAACATACATTGCATCCTTGAATCCCAGTCAGATGTACCTTTTGCACATCCACAAAACAAGTAGCATCAGAATTACTCAATCTAGGGGCTTAAACTTTGTTTGCAACATAAATAAGAATTGTTGGAGGGTCGGGTATATGTCTCAGAGAATTCCCTTTCTCTGGAAGAGGCTTCATATCCATTTAAAGCAGTGGTCTTCCCTAACTTTGCTTATGAGAAAACAAGACCAGTAGATTAGAAATTACAAATGCACCTCAGGTCTAGCATCACTGTCAGTAATGGACTGAAGCAGCCAATAAATCTTGCCCTAGCTTTTCTAAACCCTTAAATAACCTCTAAAACACATGAACTTTTGGGATACATTTGGGATGTTTAGCTAGGTTTATAAAGACCCCAGAGGCCATTAGTCTAATATACATGTATGAACCATAAGTGCACAGCTGTGGCAATACAGGATCATAGGGCATGTGTGCAGATCTATTTTTTGATGGAACGATTATGTGTGTGTGTGTGTGTGTGTGTGTGTGTGCACAGAGAATATAACTTATGGAAGGTTGTGAAGAAAATTAGATTAAGATTAATCTAGGAGGGTGCTGGATGTAGTAGGGCCACAGAAGTAAACAGATAATGTAGAAAAGACTGCAAAGTGACATGGAAATGGAGTCAGGGACATGGAAGACAATGGGATGCCAGTGGCTCATGTTATAGCCTTGGCTAAACTACTGAGGCCTTTTCTAGCCCTCCTTTAGGTGCCTCTGGCTGTAATTCTTATGCAAGAGGTAGAAAAGCATTTTGAAGTTCCTCACATCAAATCTGTGCTCTAGAAGGGCATTGATGAACTTCTCATTTGCATGATAAATGGCAGGCTAAGATAACACAATTGCCCTTGAAGAAGTGAAACATGGCATTACAGTGAACTTGTGAATGCTGTTAAGAAATCAACTAATACAGTGTCTACCTTTACAGATAGGTAGATAGGGAGTTACAACCCCCCCCCCCCGGAGGCATGCTCTGGGCTGTACATGCACGGTGCTGCCTGCAGAGACAGAGTCATGTGTGCAGCATCAAGGAGACTTGAGACTAAGGTTTAGCAGGTGCACTTGTCATGCATATTAAACAATTTAGAAACTATAATCAGTTGAGGTAGGTGAATCTGCATGATGTGGGTACAAGTGTGCCTGCTTTTAAGTTATTCTATTGTTGCTCACCATAATACAACACATGTTATATAGTATGTTTAAATTTTTTTGGGAAGGTGTATCGAACAGGGTATTGCAGGGGTAAGGCAATGCCTGATATTCCTTTGTGATTCTTTCGTTCTGAACACAGGCATTTGGCTGGTTTGAAATATATAGCATGTGCAGATCCATTGCATGATTTTCATAGTTATCTGAATTACTCCACCTTTTCATTTTGCATCATTAACATACACAGAAAGACTCATTTTAATAATGTTGCTTATAACCATGTCATTATACAGCCATTAAGATATTTTGTGTTTGATTGTGCTGCCTGGCCTAAACATGTTGCAGAGCTTGTTTTTTTCAGAATCCTACACAACCTGCACATGGCTGCTTGTTTTGGAAATTCACTTACCACAATGTGGCACTATTCTCTGAATCCATCCCTCTTACTGAAGTGCTGTGCTTATGTAAAATAGTTTTTAACTTGATGTAGCTAGCAGAGAGCATGTATATAATTTTGTGTGTGTGTGTGTGTGTGTGTGTGTGTGTGTACACATGTATAAAGAGAGAGAGGGAGAGAGAGAGAAACTTTTAAAAAAGAAGGGTATCTTGATATGTGGGCATATACTTTTAAATACTAATAAGCTAACTTTAGTGAGTAGCATATTATGTAGTACACAGAAGCTGTAGAGAAGTCATTTGTAATGAAGACTTCATGGATATTAAATTGCATTTCCTCTCTCTGTATATTATTAAGTCTTTCAACATGGCAGAGTCCTACCTCCATATATCCAGGCCCCAGAGGCAAAACATGAATCAGGTGAGATTACTTTGAGAATATAGCACAGGACAAAGAACAGGAATGCAAAGGAGGACAGTATGCCTACAATATGTAGGTGCTACCTCTAGCAGATATGTATGTACCATGATATGCCAGATATTCACAGCGCATTCAAATCAAAACTGCATCTACAAGGGGGAGTGGTTGGCATGAC
>NC_056727.1:867995271-868012771 GCF_019279795.1 Protopterus annectens | reverse complement strand
ATTTAAACTGTGTATGAAGGAGTGTTGAAGGAATTTTTAACTGGTTATTCTGCTCTTCAGTAACTTGAACTAAAAGCTAGTGTTGGCTGAATTTTGTTATTTGCTAGTAATTACAGGTGTGGGGGTAGCCACATTCATTGATTTCCTGTCCTTGCATATTTAAACTGGTGCATGTGAAATAATTCCTGCTTTAAAACTTCAGCTTGGCAAGCTAAGAACTTGGTTATATTCAACTGGACGTATAAGAGAATTTAAGTACCTTTTATGCACTTTTTTTTTAAAAAATACAGTATTTAAATTGATTTAAACTGTGTATGAAGGAGTGTTGAAGGAATTTTTAACTGGTTATTCTGCTCTTCAGTAACTTGAACTAAAAGCTAGTGTTGGCTGAATTTTGTTATTTGCTAGTAATTACAGGTGTGGGGGTAGCCACATTCATTGATTTCCTGTCCTTGCATATTTAAACTGGTGCATGTGAAATAATTCCTGCTTTAAAACTTCAGCTTGGCAAGCTAAGAACTTGGTTATATTCAACTGGACGTATAAGAGAATTTAAGTACCTTTTATGCACTTTTTTTTAAAAAATACAGTATTTAAATTGATTTAAACTGTGTATGAAGGAGTGTTGAAGGAATTTTTAACTGGTTATTCTGCTCTTCAGTAACTTGAACTAAAAGCTAGTGTTGGCTGAATTTTGTTATTTGCTAGTAATTACAGGTGTGGGGGTAGCCACATTCATTGATTTCCTGTCCTTGCATATTTAAACTGGTGCATGTGAAATAATTCCTGCTTTAAAACTTCAGCTTGGCAAGCTAAGAACTTGGTTATATTCAACTGGACGTATAAGAGAATTTAAGTACCTTTTTATGCACATTTTTTTTAAAAATACAGTATTTAAATTGATTTAAACTGTGTATGAAGGAGTGTTGAAGGAATTTTTAACTGGTTATTCTGCTCTTCAGTAACTTGAACTAAAAGCTAGTGTTGGCTGAATTTTGTTATTTGCTAGTAATTACAGGTGTGGGGGTAGCCACATTCATTGATTTCCTGTCCTTGCATATTTAAACTGGTGCATGTGAAATAATTCCTGCTTTAAAACTTCAGCTTGGCAAGCTAAGAACTTGGTTATATTCAACTGGACGTATAAGAGAATTTAAGTACCTTTTTATGCACTTTTTTTTAAAAAAATACAGTATTTAAATTGATTTAAACTGTGTATGAAGGAGTGTTGAAGGAATTTTTAACTGGTTATTCTGCTCTTCAGTTATTCCCACCCACCCGCCCTGTTTTTGTTTTGGTGTTAATCTTAGTGGCATTGAAACTGCCCGCCCTCAGCCTGCCTCTGGGCCCATCTCATTTGCTCACTCAACTGAGTGCAGTGAGATCATATTCTTATTTCAGGCACTCCTACTGTGTACAAAGAGAGCATCTGGGAAATAGAAAAAAAAAATTAAGCTTATTTCCTGCCTTTCTTGTTAAGTGGTACAGACTATTTGTAGGCTTCTGAGCCCCCAAGCCCTTCTGTGTTTGAGGGAAGCCTTCTAGCTTGTTTTTTTTTTCTTGTAACTAGCCAGTTTTCTAGTTTCAGCACTCAAATCTGTTTCTTTAATCTCAGCACTTGTTCAGAAAAAAAAAAAAAAAAAAAAAAAAATTTTCATCTGCTTTTACTGTCCTTGTGTTTTTACCTACTTCTTTTTACTTTTGCATCATCTTAAAATACTCAATTGTATTTATTACTGCTTGGTGTAACTCATTCTAAGCCTTTTGGTTTAAACACTTGGGCTTCGGACCAGTTAGTTGTTTTGCACTGAGAGGGTTTGTGGTCTGCACTGTTGTGGCAGAACAGGTAGCTTACATCCTTCTAGGTTGAGAACTGCTGATTGAGGGCTCAGTGTCTGTTATTCTAAAAGTGTATTAATTCTGGTTTAAGCACTTGGGCTTTCAAACCAGTTATTTTACATTAAGAGGGTTCGTGGTCTGCACTCTTGTGGGAGGAGAGGCTGGACTCTGCCCTTCTGAGCTGGGAATTTCTGGTTAAAGGCTTATAGTGCATGCATATCTGAACTGTTTCTTACTGAAGTTGGTGCGCCTTGTTTGCTGTGGCATAGACTGGATTCGGGCCTGCTGGATCTAGCTTTGTTTGTGTAACTTGAGCACTAATCCAGACATTCTCTAAAGTATTCAATGGTATTTATTACTGCTTGGTTGTAACTTGATTAAAGTGTAGCTATCATTCAAGTCTTTTGGATTAAGCACTTGGGCTTCAGACCAGTTGTTTTACATTAGGAAGGTTTGTGGCAAGCACTGTGGTGGCAGGACAGGTAGCTTTCATCCTTCTAAGTTGGGAACTGCTGATTGAGAGCCCAGTGTCCAAGTGTATTAGTTCTGGTTTAGGCACTTGGGCTTCAGGCCAGTTATTTTACATTAAGAAGGTTCGTGGTCTGCACTCTTGTGGGAGAAGAGGCTGGACTCTGCCCTTCTGAGCTGGGAATTTTCTGGTTAAAGGTTTATAGTGCCTGAATATTTGAACTGTATCTTACTGAAATTGGTTCACCTTGTTTGCTCTAGCATAGACTAGATCCAGGCCTACTGAATCTAGCTTTGTTTATATGCTTGTTGTTTGTTTGCTTGTTATTTCCTGGAAGCTAATTCACCTAATACGCAACTTCTCAGCGCTTCTGTGGATCACTAGTGATATCTGCATTGCTTACTGTACTTATTTCCTTGTTTCACTTGAAAGAAAGTTACTGTTTGTCGTTTTGCATTTAGTTACTTGTAACACATTGCACTCAAGTTACCTGGCACTTGCTCACTAAAGCAATTATATAAGTCAGCACTAAAAATTAAAAGCACTACACCCTCACTCCCCACTGGCCCTTGTTTTCAATTAAGGATTTCCCAATATTATTCTAGCATGTCCAAAGGTCAGTTGTCAATCTCCTCTCCGGTCCAGCTGGTGAATCTGGGAATCTTGAGGCAATGTTATAACTGCCTCATGTACACAGACAACCCTCTCCTCCTCCCACATAACACAAATACTTGCGAGAGATGCAGCTATTTAGCCAAACTGGAGGCTGAGCTCTCTCAACTCAGGACTGGCAAGACCAGACAGGAGGAGAAGGCAACTACACACACCACAAAACCAGCCTCACATAATGCTACCACTCCACTGAATCAAACACATAAACACACAAAGACATACTCGGAGGCTCTGAGTAAAAATTTACCTAAACAGCAGAGGCCTCCAAAGCAGACACCCAAACAACTGCTACCTCAAGACACCCCACAAGCAACACATAAACCACAAAAGCAGTGTGCAAAGCAGTCACAGCCCTTAAGGCCAAATACAACACCAAACATACTTGTCATAGGTGACTCCATAGTCAGACACACTGACGTCCCACTCACCAGGCTGAACAAGGAGAGGGTCACAGTAAGCTGCCTATCGGGCGCTAGAATCCGCCACATAACACAAGCACTCGGGTCACTCCACAGCAAGTACAAATATGACACAGTCATTGTCCATGCTGGTGTGAACGACCTGAGACGTACCTCCCTGGACTGCATGAAAAGAGACATAGAGGAGCTCTCTGATTATGTAGCCCAGGCAGGTATGACCCTAACCCTGAGCAGTATCCTTCCTTCACCAAGAATGATGCCACAATATAGAGACAAGATGATCAGCTTTAACAATTGGCTTAATATCTGGTGTCATTCAAAGGGGATCCAGTGTCTGTCTGCCTGGGATGACATGCTTGACAAGCCACGCTGCCGCAAGGGACGGCTTGCACCTGTCACCCTGGGATTCCGGATATTGGCTAAGGTTCTTTCCACCCTCATAGTGCCTTTTTTAGGCAAGGCTCAAATTCTAAACCTACCACCCTAGAAAACAAAAATGGGAAGAAATTGAGGGTAATGCTGCTCAATGCCAGAAGTCTAAATCTCAAAATGCACGCACTCGAGGCCCTTCTCAGTATGGAGAACATCGATGTCTGTGCTGTAACTGAAACCTGGTTCAAGGCTCCTGAGAGCACCCGGCACTATTAGGTTTTACCTCATATCATGCGTTCCGCCCCAAAACCCGGACCACTCCACAAAAGGAGGGGTGTATCCATATTCATAAAGGATACTCACACCTCCAGGTTGGTGGCAACGCATGAAGCTTCGAAACCATCCAGGTGCAACTAACCATAGGCAAAACTGCTCTACAAATTGTAGCATGCTACAGGCCACCCTCTCAAACTCAGGAACCCCACACAGCCTTCCTGAAGACACTGGAGGGTATAAATGTATCTCCAAACACCATCATATTGGGTGACTTCAACTACCCGAATATAGACTGGGAACATTACTCAAGCCCTAACTTTCTAGCCCAACGGTTCCTGGAGTTCATAAATTCAAATGCCATGGAACAGCTAGTCACTGTTCCCACGAGAGGAGAAAATATACTAGATCTCATTGTCACAAACATGGGGACAAAATGCTCCACACCGAAGTATATCCCTCATTGGTGAGATCTGATCATAAACTAATCTCACTGGAAATCCACATCCCGCCCCACCCCAAACAAAAAGACCATAGTGAAGAACTTCTCTAAAGCAAACTTCACACTACTCAAGACTGGTGTGGTATCCTTCAAGGCCCCTGAGTCAGAGGAAACCACAACCCAAGCTGCGGAAGCCCTTACAAATGCCTTCTATGAACACCTCCAGGACTGCATGGATCAGGCAATCCCAAATAAAACCAAGACTCTTTCCACAAAGGGCAAACGTCCAGTCTGGTGGACCCCAGCCATTAACAAACTTTACAATAAGAGGAGAAAGCTATTACATGATAGAACAAAATCCATAAAAGGGAAGTCACCCTGATCATTATTAGTAAAAAATACGAGCACTCATAAAATCAACTAAGGCCAATTTTGAGAGAAAAATTGCCATGGATTCAAAGGACAATCATAAGGCCTTTTTCAGCTATGTTAGGAACCTGGGTGGAAACTCACAGATATGCTCAGAATTAGTCCAAAATGATACAAAATCACTGAACCCACAGACATTGCCAACATACTGGCAGACAGGTTCAGTGCAAACTTCACCCCTCTCCCCTAAAGGAGAGATAACTATCCCAGCCGAGTGTAGCCTCCCGGACATCTCAAATGCGCAGGTGAAAGCTGCTCTCTCTAAAGCTAAAAACACAGCATCAATGGGACGGATGGTGTCCCCGGCTGTGTGCTACACGAGCTAAATGAGGAATTAAACCCGCACATAAGGCAGCTGTTTAATCTCAGCCTTACCACAGGATACGTGCCCAAGGAGTGGCGTGACGGCAACTGTGGTCCCACTCCACAAAGGTGGCGCCTCACGGACCCTGGTAATTACCGCCCATAAGCTTAACAAGTCTAGTCTGCAAAGCTATGGAGAGGATCATAATGGAGCTCATAAACAAAGATATAGGGGACTTGCAGACATTGGACCCGACCCAGTTTGGCTTTGTCAAGGGAAGATCATGCCTTTTGAACTTGGTCGACTTCTTGAAATAGTCACCAAGGCCATTGATGAGGCAAAGGCAGTCCATACAGCCTACCTTGACCTTGCAAAGGCTTTCGACACAATACCCCACTCGGTATTGTAGAAAAACTTACCAGCTTAAATGTAAACCCATATGTCACAAGATGGGTTGCAAACTGGCTTAAGGACAGAACCCACAGGGTTAGAGTTGCTGGCGCTGTGTCAGACTCCAAGCCGGTCACAAGTGGTGTCCCACAGGGCTCGGTCCTTGGCCCCCTATTGTTTGGCATCTACTTCTCAGAAGTACAGGCCAACATGGGAGGATTTTGGCTGACAAAGTTTGCAGATGACTGCAAACTGGGCGCCATAGTGGAAAGTGCATCGGACACGGATATCCTTCAGAAGGGACTCACTGAAACAGATAGCTGGTGCCAGAGCCATGGCCTGAAGTTAAACGCCAAAAAATGTATAGTCATACCCTTCGGGAAAAACAAGGTAACCCCAAGCTACCATATAGGTGGCAATCCACTAAGCACAGAAGAGGTTATCAGGGACCTGGGGACCCAGGTTGACAGTGGCCTTTCTTTTGACACTCACATTGCTAAAGTGGTTAGAAAGACCTTCTACATTGCCCACCTGATCATGAAGGGATTCACATCCAGATCTAGTGAGGTCATTGTTCCCCTGTACTCTTCACTTATCAGACCAATGATCGAGTACAATGCCCCATTCGGGACGTATCTCACCCGACATCTGCAGCAATTGGAGAGACCCCAAAAGTTCCTCACCAAAAGGATAAAGGGACTCCAAAATCTGTCATATGCTGCCAGATTGAAGAAACACCAGCTCTATTCAGTCGCATACCGTCTGCTCAGAGGTGACATGTGCCTGACATACAAGGCCATGTCCAACCCGGAATTAATGGACATGCTCCACCTCAAAAATCCAAATCCACCAAAACCACTAGAGCAAGCGACTTAAACCTTAGCACGGATATAAATAGGACGTGCTGGAGGGATAGATTTATCACTCAGAGACTCCCTATGCTGTGGAATAAAATCCCGGTCCATGTGAGGCAGAGCACCTCGCTGACTCTGTTCAAGAGAAATCTAGACCTGTGGATGGGAGATCGTAGGTTTACCCCGGGAATCATCTCTGGGTCACTGCTGGACAGAGGTACAACAAACTAATGGGCACAGTATTTTTTCATATAAGGGGTGGCGTAAGCCACAATAATTTGGGCTAGGCTTATAAATGCCTTAGGGCAGATAGCCTAGTATAAACCTATGAACCTATGAACCTATGAACCTATATTCAAATGCAAGTCCAGTACTCTGCCAAGTAGATAAATCAATACACTTGCACAATCACAACTATCTGACTGATGTTTTTAAACACTAACCACTTCACTGAAGTGTGCTGCACTATGAAGATGTTTTATACACATGATATTGCTTGCCTGAAACATCAGTGACTTTTAATGCTCAGCATTTCTACCTGTGTTCATAGCTGGACATAAACCACAACATTTTGATATTTGGGGTAAGATGCCAGGCATAGCTAATAGTCAAATTTGCACTGTGATGGATCGGGAGTTGCACAGTATGTCTGTGGAATTATACAAAACAAATATTTTATGGAGGATAGTTCTCCAGTATTTGGGAACTTTTTGAATTCTGCCCCACTACTCACAGGTCAACTCTGCAATCCGTTCTTAGCAGAGGCCCTCCACAACACTCCACATTTATCTAGCAGTTTGACACGGAGTCCAGCAAGTATATATCACACCTACAAATTCCCCCATATTCCAGTAAAGAAAAGTAGACCAACTATAGTATATAACCTGTAATTTATATAAGTACATTACTGGTAAAGTATGGGAGTTAGCATAAAAGATTAAAACTATGAACAGTAATTATGCTACTTATTGCAGTCCAAGGTGTGATTCCCTTAGCCTTCATTTGCCTACAGTTCACCTCTGAGAAATTCACTTAATCATGCGCTGCAAAATTTTTCAAAGCTGTAGTTCAAACAGTCTCTTCAGCAAGGAATACCATGTCAGGAACAAAAACAAGTTTATTCTGCAAAGCTTTTGGGTTAACACCCTTCCTCAGTGCATACCTTAGTGCATTATGTACTGAGGAAGGGTGTTAACCCAAAAGCTTTGTAAAATAAACTTGTTTTTGTTCCTGACATGGTTTTTCTTGCTAAATTCACTTAATCAAACAGTTTTCCTTGGTCATTCATGAAAAGGGGTACTTTTGTAGAGTGAGCTTGGTCAGTTAACATAACCAAATAAATATAGCACATCAAAATATAACAAATGTAAGGCATACCAATCACATACATACAAGATGTGGAATGCATAATAAATGTAATTCTTTACATTACATATCATTATTGATATATTAAATCAACTCAACTGAGATCAACACAAGTTTTATTATAATGCTGTTTAAAAAATGCATGACACATGACTACATAATGAACAAAAAGATTGGCTCAATAAAGATCATGCATATAAGTAAATAGAGAGCATGAACAATACTCCCATTGAATGAAAAAGATACTAAACTAATAATAATATATCACACTACAGTAACATACCCAGAATACAGACGCCTAGATATAACACAAAAGTAATAACATTAACAAAAGTCACCTACTCATAATTGAAACACTGACCAAAAAGTAAACATCTTCCATAGTTTAATTTTAGCATAGAACCTAATCAAAAAGGTATCACCATTGAAATAATAGTCTTAGTTACTGGACTCCTAAATATTATGTGAAACAAAATAATGGGAAAAAAAGCTATGTAATAAAATAAAACTGAAAACAAACCAGACAAAATGAAAACTGTCAAAAAAAAGCTCCAAGCCTGATTAAATGATCAAGTTCAAGGCATGTATATTTTAAAGCCAGACTCTAAATATACTAATAACATCAGATGTGCACTGAATCTAATACCTTAGCCCACTAACACTAATCCCCTCCTGTAAACCCCATCAAGCTCAAGGCATATATATTTCTTAGCCAGACTCTAAATATACTAATAACAACAGATGTGCACTGAATCTAATACCTTAGTCCACTAACACTAATCCCCTCCTGTGAACTCCATCAAGCTCAAGGCATATATATTTCAAAGCCATGCTCTAAATTTCTTAATAACGACAGATGTGCAATGAATCTAACACCTTTGCCCACTAACATTAACCCCCTCCTGTGACCCCATCAAGCTCAAGGCATATATATTTCAAAGCCAGACTCTAAATATCCTAGTAACAACAGATAGGCACTGAATCTAATACCTTCGTCCACTAACACTAATCCCCTCCTGTGACCTCCCAAGACACACACACACGCACGCAGACGCACACACACACACACACACACACACACACACACACACACACACACACACACACACACACACACACACACACACACACACACACACACACACACACACACACACGTACACACACACACACACACACACACACACACACACACACACACACACACATACAGACACACACACACACACACACAGGTACACACACACACACACACACACACGCACACACACACACACACACACACACACACACACACACACACACACACACACACACACACACACACACACACACAGACACACATACAGACACACACACACGCACACACGCACACACACACACACACACACACACACACACACACACACACACACACACATGCACTCGCACACACACTGTTACCTCAGACCACTCTGCATGCCCTCACACATGTAGACACACAAATACACTCATGTGCACACCTCCCAACATTACATATCCACCAGATGTCCTGGCACTTGCATCTAACTCAGTCTCACCAAGAGAGGGTAGTGAGTGTGAGCTTTTGTCTATATTAGTTAACATGGCTAACAGTTGTGATTTATACAGCTGATCAGTTCTATGAACCGTTTGGTTTAGTAAATCACTTACACTGGGATTTCCAAAAGAGAACACATGACTTATTATTATATGCCTCTTCCACTGAATCCCTCATTTACCTTTGCAGAAGACAAGTGAGACATCCTACTGCAGTGGTGCACCTCTTCAAGATAGGGCATTGACTAAATCCGGAACAGCTGCAGGTGTGGTAATGAGGGCTTATCACTGGTGGTGACATTTCCAAATCCCAGAGACTGAATACATCTGTCTGTAAATAATAACACTCATTTTGTAGTCAGTTTCATGCTGAATACCTTTTTGTATTCTCAGTATCCACTTTCTTGTTTTGTTTGAATTTTTTTCACATTAGTCGAGAAATATGAGCAAAAATACTTTTTGACTTTTTTCTTATCACCAAAATGTTTAATGTCTACAGCCATGTAATGTGCATGTCCATGAAATGCAGCTAATTTTGCAGTGTTGCATGATCTACTTTTAAACCCTGTATCCTATTGTCTTGTTTTGTTTTAAAGTTATTAATCTTTGAACAATCATGAACACTGATTATTTCTGTTGTTTTTTTTAACTACAGTTTATTAACGATATGTCACTTTCTCTACACACACACACACACGCACTTTATATATATGTGCGTGTGTGTATATATCTCTATCTATCTATATATATGCAGATATAGATATATAGACATAAACATAGGGTAATATAAATATAGATAACTAATTCATGGCATTTATTTATTTATTAGCATTTGTTTACTGGGATAGCCCAATTGTGTACAAGGCTCCTTTTCAGCAGAAACCCAGGGAGAAACTCTCGACACAGAATACAGGCATTAAGTTTGCAAAAGGTTACAGTAAGAGAGATTATTAGACTACTTTAAAAACTACAAACAGAAGACAGAAAGTACACGATACACAAATGGATAGGTAGTTGTAACTATTAAGTCAAAAAAGAAAACAGATAAAATACCTTACAGATTAAGAAAAGCTAAGCAGAGTTGTTACAGTACCAGATTGTACATGTAAAATTGTGATTTGAACTATAGATTTTTGTTTGAGTTATCTGAATGGAAACTTCAGATAACCTGATTTGCAAAAGTATGTTAGAAACTATTCCTGCACTCTAATGATATACATATATGAGATGCTATCTCTGCTATAAGTAATCTGAGATGCTTCAAATACTTTATGTGGAAAGCACAGTGGTGCAGCGGTAGTGTTGTCACCTCACGGCAAGAGGTTCTCCTGTTTGATTCTCGGCTGTGGTGCCTTCTGTGCGGAGTCTGCATGTCCTTCCTGCATTCATGTGGGTTTCTTCCAGTTTCCTCCCACATCGAAAAGACAAGTGTAGGAGAATTTCTCCCTTGGCTACCACTAAAAATTGGCTTTGTTTCAAGTTGGTGCTGGGTAATGAGGCACAGTTTGGATGGTATATACAAATCTGGTCTGTAACAGTAGAATTCATGTCTTTCTTCAAAGTGTATGGTTTATGTTTCTGGATATTGTATGTTATTCAGCACTTAAATGCTACATTTAGTATGACTGATTAGCTACGTCTGAATATTTTAGCAGAGGTCAGATGGTTTATGTTTCTGGATATTGTATGTTATTCAGCACTTAAATGCTACATCTAGTATGACTGATTAGCTACGTCTGAATATTTTAGCAGAGGTCAGTTTGTAAAGAGGAAGATGAGATAGACTAAAGGTGCACGGCCAGTTCTCAAGTTTTCTCTGAAATAAGGATTCTCTTAACCTTGTTTTCTGGAAAAAAAAAAAAAAATCATCATTTGTGGTTTGATTCTGCATGGTCTATAGATAGTGCTGCAGAAATGGGCAATGTAAATAAAAAACAGCTGCCATAACGGTTCTTATTTGTTGCTGTGCTGCTCTGCACTCTGGGAGTGGAAGACTCCATGCATCATGTAGTAGTGATTATTCTTGAACACTGACATTAGGAGACAATCACCAGTGATGTGACACCCCAACCCAAATCGTGTATAATATGTCTTCTTGCAATTATAGTACCCAATTCTATTGAAACCTGGATTGCCTTTGTCTTTGGAGCTAAATGCACTGTGTATCTCAAAGACAAATGGAGACATGCTAATGAACCTATTTACCAAAAGTGAATAAATCTACAAGCAAATAAAAATGTAGCACTTAGTTGAAACTTGAAACCATATCCCATCTTATGATTTCATTTCACTGAGTATCCACTGTAATGCATTCATGTTGTTCATATCCATTTGTTTGTTTACCACAAGAGTATAAAATGTATCACTGATATGATTTTCCTGTTTAGTAGCTTGTTTATGATGAGAAGATGAATGACCATCTCCTTAGCCAGAACATTGCTGTAAAAATCAGGATTTCAGCATATTAATATTCAATTCATTACATTACATATAGTGTTGAAATACAATAATTAACTGAATTGTTTGACAGTATCCACTGAAACAAATGCAAAAACAGCTGCATTCAATCTCTGATCCACAGTGTTCTTACATATACCAGAATAATTTTGTTTATTAAGTAGTTGTAAGCAGAGCATTAAGGATGGAATTACTTTGCTCATTTCATCTGCAATATATAATGTCCAAAATAACTTTTTTTGATATACCTTTATATGGGTTGGACTTGGGTATTAAATAAAATTAATATGGAGTTGACTTTATATAACTTCCTCTTTGTCAACTTTAAGGACACCTCAATGATCTCCTAGGGCTGAGCTACTTTAGGCCAAATAAATATGTGCATCCATGTAACTGCAGAAGGAATTATGCTGTTTTCATGGGATTCATCATATTACATTAAACATTAGGCAAGCCTGTTTGGCATGCAACAAACCTTGTTTAACAGATTCTTACAATATGCTCCTTGCTTTGGTCAGGATGTTGTTACTGAACATGTTTCAGCATTAAAGATTGATCTACCTTAAATATTCCAGTGTGTGACTGTTCCCCTACAATAGTTTTTCAGATTGTAGCAGACATATCATAGCTGCAGTCTGTATTTAGTATGTATAATGTTGCAATACATAGGGAAGACTGAGAAACTGTTTTTACTCCATCCATTATATACAGCAGGATAGATACAATGGGCTGCAGGGAAAATGGATGAACATTCTGATTTGGATAGTTAAATAACACTGCGGTGGTGGTGCTGCAGTAGCGTTGTCGCCTCACAGTTAGACGTTGCCCGTTCGATTCTCAGTTAGAGCATCTTCTGTGTAGCGACATGCATGAACGGGCATTCCTTCATTGAAGGTTGTGCATTAGGCCCGGTAAGCCAGCACGTAAAACTCTACTGCCAATCATTAGCGGACCGGAGTTCCGCTGTGGCGACCCCTAACCGGGAAAAGCTGAAAGACACAAAGAAATGCTGCCGTAGCAACCATCTGTTCTTCTCTGTTATAAATATGAAGAACAGCACATGTGAAAACATAACACTAAACAATAATATCACCCAAACACCACACACCTTTTTCCCCTGCAGTAAAACAAATTGATTAAGGAAATCTGAATGAAAGTAATTGAAGACACTGCAATTAATCTGCAGTACAAGTGCTGAACACTGGTGCAATGCAGTGCATATAATGAATAATTGTTTGGGCAGAAATGGTCTGACTTCCTTGACAGGGTTTGAATTGGCTGGTAACCAAGAGTTTGATATAAATTAACAGATAGGTGACATTACCTATGAGTATTCATTTGTTTCTGTAGTAATTGAAGTTAAGCCTGGCAGATGTGTTGATGTGAAGTACACTGCTTGATATGTTAAAAAAACTAAAACCTACTACCCTCTCTGCTGACCTCCTCCCTGCAGAGTATTTACAAATAGCTGCAGAAGCCATTGCATACCCTATAACTATACTATACTAATACATAGAACCTTGTCCGAAGGTACTATCCCCTCCCTATGGAAGATATCCCATGTCATCCCACTTCATAAAGGTGGAAATTCCACAGAATTATCCAACTATAGACCAATTGCCATTCTTTCCCCATTAGCCAAAATAATGGAAAAATGTATTCATAAGCAACTAATGCAATACCTAATACAAAACAACTTACTATCCAACTCCCAGCATGGTTTCAGCCACATCACAGTACCACGTCTGCCCTCCTTTCCTTTACAAATGCCATAAACCAAAATAGGAATGATAACAAGATATCCTCTGCCCTCTTTCTTGACCTATCAAAAGCCTTTGACATGGTCAGCCATGAACTCCTCATTCTCTCACTGAAGTCTATGTCCCTAAACAGGCACACAATCCTTTGGTTCCAATCATACCTAACTGGCAGACGACAGGCAGTAGCATGGCAGAACAAATTATCCACCCAACTACCACTCACTCTTGGTGTCCCTCATGGCTCTATACTAGGACCACTACTCTTTTCTATCTTCATTGATAACCTCCACACAGCTATTCCTAAAGCTACCTGTATCCAATATGCAGATGAGTCCACTCTCATCTGCTCAGCCATCTCTCCAGCCAACCTACAAATCGCAACCCAAAACACATTTAGCACTATTGAAAACTGGCTCACCAACCAACATTTGCTACTGAACCCCAACAAAACCAAACTTCTGCTCTTCACTCCCACTAATAGAGCCACCCCTTTCTCATTCACTATTACTTCCAACAATGGTACCACCATCTCCCCAGATACCCATACTAAACTTCTAGGAGTCATTATAGATAATAAGCTCAAATTTGACCTACAGGTCAACAAAACCGTGCAGACCATCAATAAAAAACTCTGATCAATGTACAGAAACAAGACATTCTTAACCCCACAGGCTAGAATAGCAATTGCCAGATCACAACTACTCTATACTCTTATTTATGCTTCTCCAGTACTCTCAAACCTAAATAAGTCAGAACTGAATAAGCTCTCCCATAGCTATAGCCATATTGCCAGATTCGCAATTAACTCCACCTACAGAACCCATCACTGCCAGAACCTGAAACAACTAGGTTGGCTTGAACTCCCCAACTTAATTAAACTAAATCAACTCTTAGTTGCCCACAAAGTTCTTAACCATCCTGAAAATACCCCCTCACTCTCTAATGTAATAAAGCCATACAACAACCTGAGGTCACTAAGATTGGCCGACAAAATAATGGTCCAAACCTACACAGCTAACAATTCTGCTGGGGAATCTCTGTTTGCCAACTTTGTTGGCAAGACCTGGAATTCTCTACCAAACCATATTACCCTGCAATCCTCCGTAAACCTTTTCAAAAAAAGCATAAAACAGCATCTTAAACTCAACTGGCTTTGTCCATGTTCCTACCCTGACTAAACTGTATCATTGACCTACATTAAAACTAACCAAACTGATTTCTAATACATTCTGACCTTTTCTACAAGTATAATGTGCTGATCTTGTAACTGTGAGTCTCTTTGGGAATAACGCTATAACATAGTAAATAACTCTTTTATAACTTTTTCAATGTAAATAACTTGATGTATAAATTCTTGAAGAAACTGTTGTAACCTTGTAACTAAATGATTTGGAGCTTTTCTCCCTGGGCCTCCGCTGAAAATAGACATATATCCAGTCGGACTATCCCGGTAAACAAATGTAAAATAAAAAATAAAATAAATAAAATATAACCTTACTTTAGAAAATGCATCAAAAAGGGAGAAACCCTGCTCATAACACTTATACAACAACTTTCTCCAAGATAGCATGTTAATATTCTGTAGATACTATAGTCCATTTGGCAAAATTGTTATTTTTAATGGCTAAGGTTTTTTTTTGCTTGTTGTGAAAAACTGATAACAATACAGTTGCAAATACTGCATCATCTTCATAATTCTTATAGCAGATGCAGATATTAAATGCATCATGGAACTCCTTGATATTTTATAATCTTTAATGATTAGAGAGCCAGGAAGAGGCTGCAGATCTTCATAGGCAGATAATAATGCAGTAAAACAAGTTTAGTTTTGTCACAATTAAATGTATACCCAGCTGAAATCAAAAATTAAAATAGTTTTATGCAAACACTTGTTTGGTTTTGTTTTTATCAGGTCATAAAGCAAAAAGAAGAAAGTCAGCAACAAGTTAGATACTATTAAATGGATTTCAAGATTGTGGCTGCAGTCTCAGATCCATCTTAACATGGTGAGATAGTGGCAGTGTATTGCTTGACATCTATTCCCTTGCATCCTTACCCTTTGGAATGCTGTTCCCCATGTGGCTGTATTTTTGGGATCATGTTGGCAGTCCATGTACATTGTCCTACTTTGTGAGATCCTTAAGGGTGGGATTTTTCAGTATCACTGCCATGCTGGAGATATCAGCATGGATTGCCATATGTTTTTGTTCCTTACAATGCTGCCTTGCTGCTCTCTGCTGCTGGGTGAAATGAGACTGCCTTATCCTAGATACTAACATGCCTGAAGCAGTAACTTTTCAAGCTACAATGCAGCCTTCTAATGTCCCAAGCCTAAACCCAGCAGTACTCACTGAGAATGTGTGTTGCTGGTGTGACATCCCTCCTATGGGCCACTGATTAAGGAGTCTGATTCCTCAGCACTGACATCGGTGAGGGACATTGACTTGGAACAAAAATGGATGCACACAGTATTTCTAGATGCAGCTCTCTGCACCAAGTACAATTTCCCTTAGGAGCACACAGAAAACACTCCATTTTGTAGCTAGAATGCCTTCTCTTTGTCTCCAGGCCCCCAAATAACACTCCCCACTGACACAGTTGTAGAGGTGAGTCCTCAGCCGAGTGTACCAAGCCTAGTCCTCTACCACCATCTCTGTGAAACCAGTGCTGTATGTCCTTGCTCCAAATAGCTGACACACACACACACTTTGAGATTTCACTTTCACACAGACACCCCCTGGGACAGGCTGGCACATATCTACCAGGTATGGCCCTCACTCCTACCCAGACTATAAGGTAGATTCACTGCCACCAGCTAGATACTTTAAGGCTCATACAAGGGTATTATGAGTGAAATTAATACTAATAGGTTCATAGGTTCATACTAGGCTATCTGCCCTAGGGCATTTATAAGCCTAGCCAGAATGTGTTTGGCTTTCGCCACCCATTTTAAATTTATTTTGCTATGCCTTTTTTCGAGGTTAGTATACTGTGCCTCTGTCTAACAGTGACACAGAAGTGATACCCGGGGTAAACCTACGATCTCCTATCCACTCATCAAGATTCCTCTTGAAGAGAGTCAATGAGGGACTCTGCCTAACCTGGACTGGGATTTTATTCCAGAGTGAAGGGAGCCTCTGGGTTATGAATCTGTCCCTCCAGCATGTCCTATTTATTTCAGTGCTGAGGTTCAAGTCTCGAGCGTAGCTCGATGGGATTTGGATTTTCTGAGGTGCAGCATGTCCATTAATTCCGGGTTGGACATGGCTTTATACGTCAGGCACAGATCGCCTCTGAACATGCGGTATGCCACTGAGTAGAGCTGGAGTTTCTTTAACTGGGCAGCATATGGCATCTGTTTGAGCCCTTTGATCCTCTTGGTGAGGTACTTTTGGGGTCTTTCCAGTTGCTGCAGGTGTCTGGTAAGGTACATCCCAAAAGGGGCATTGTACTCAATTATGGGCCTGATGAGGGATGAGTAAAGAGGCACGATGACCTCCCCTGATGTAGATGTGAATCCCTTCATGATTAGGTGGGCTATATAAAATGTTTTTCTAACCACTTTGGCCACGTGGTTGTCAAATGAGAGATTGCTATCAACTTGGGTCCCCAGGTCCCTAATTACTTCTTCTGTATAACAATGGTAATGTTGGCCAATGGCTTTCAGGAGCTGCCACAGTGTCACCAAATAAATATTAGTACTCAAAGGTTAAAATATTTTCTAAAAGACAAGCCACAATGAAAAGTTTAAATTTATTTAATAATAAATAATAAACCAACACGAAAATACTAAATATCTATTTACAATAAACGCCAGAGTTTCAACTACAGGAAATATAAAAATAACAGAAATGGAAAGGTTCACACAGCTACAGAAAAACAATACTTAACTAATCTC